>NW_021604795.1:92276-143271 GCF_004785775.1 Grammomys surdaster
AGAGAACCAATTCCTGCAAGCTGTCCTCTGACCTCTACATGTATGCTGTGGAACACACACACACATACACACCAAATATGGAAAGGTTTTAAGAGTGACGCTAAGCAGTCCGTGTTGTGAAGCAGACAGTTGGCAGGGCACGGCTTTCCATGCTCAGAGTTTACTCCACAGCTCCACCAGAGATCAGTGGCTCAGAACAGCATGCAGCATCAAATGAACTAACTAGTCCTCGGCAGATCAACAGGGCTGGGCTCGGAGTTCAGTTAGATAAAGAGCTTCCCTGGCATTTGGCAAGATCTGGGTTCAATCCCCAGCACCAGACAAAAAAGTCAAGCACTCAGACTGGATGGAGCTCAACTGATCCAGTGCTGCCTAGCATGGTGGTTGGAATAGGTATGACCCACACAGGTGTTTGAATGCTTGGCCCATAGGGAGTGACACTTTAAGGAGGTGTGGCCTTGGCGGAAGCGGATCACTGTATAGGCGGGCTTTGAGGTCTCCTATGCCCAAGCTACATTCAGTGTGGCACACAGTCTCCTTCTTCTGCCCGTGGATCAAGATGTAAAACTCTCAGTTCCTCCAGCACTATGTCTGCCTACACACTGCCATGATGATAATGAACTGAACCTCGGAACCTGTAAGCCAGCCCCAAATGAAATGTTTTCCTTTGTAAGAGTTGTCATGGTCACGGTATCTCTTCGCAGCACTAAAACCCAAACTAAGACAACCAGCATGCCTAGATCCTACAGTGGACAAGATGGATCCCACAGCACATAACATATAGGCTAGAGCACGCCAGTGATCACAGCACGCAAGAGGTGAAGGCAGGAAGATCAAGAGTTCAAGGTCATCTACCCTTGAATATGTATTGAGTTTGAGGCCAGACTGGTATGGACATGAGACCCTGCCTCAAAAAAAAAAAAAAAAAAAAAGAGCATCAGTAGAAATATCCAGTGATGGGCTGGAGACAAGAACTAAGAGGCAAAGAGGAGAGAAACGCATTGCCATGCAGGAGGCAGACAGTCAGCAAACACCAAAGGACAAAGGCCATGAACGCTCGTGTCTGTGAAGTTGAGCTCCTGGTATTTTCCACTCACAATAAACTTGTTTACCAGCTTTCCTTAACAGGCCCTTTTTTTTTTCCTTTAGGAAATAATTATCTCACATTCTAAATCTCGGTCAACACTAGCAAATATTTCTAAATCTCCACGCCACTAAAACACTGGAAAAAGGAAACCAAAACAACGGGCTCACATGAGCCACAGCTCACCTGAACAACAGGCAAAACTTGGCTTTTTGTCCCCATTGTTATTTTATGTGTATGGATGTTGTCTCTGTATGTGTGCCTGTATACCACTACGTTTGTCTGGTTGCCTGAGCTAGCCAGAGGAGACTTCAGATGCCCTGGAACTGGAGTTACACAACTACAAGCCACCATGTGGTTGCTGGGAATTGAACTTGGGACCTCTGGAAGAGCAGCCAGTGCTCTTAACCACTGAGCCATCTCTCTAGCCCCCAAAATTATTTTTATCCTGAGTTACCGTGAGTAAATTTTTTACTTGCCTGAGTGGTTGATCTCTGACCTGCTTGCTCTGGGATAGTATCCAAACAGGGCAGACTGTCTTTTCAAAAGCAGGTATTTAAGTGCTTACTGTTTCTCATCTGGCTAGATAAACAGTGGCCATCTGGACATGGTAGGAAGCTTCTGCAGATAGCCTGTGGCCAACTGGACTCCCCCCCCCCCAAAGATATACCACCCACCCAGGAACTCAGAAACAATCAATAGGCCAATAGACTTATGTAAGTAACAGGAAAACCCCAAAAATTCCTCCCCAAACAGCTGATTTATCAAATAGCCAAGTCCAAAAAAATATATCTAACTTATAAAATTTACAGCAATGGGTATGACATGGAACAATTTTATTAGTCTTTGAGGATGCTTTCTTGTAGTTTTGACTGTGATTTAAACAGAACCATTTCCCAGCAGCCTTCTTGTCTTCCTGGCCTGTGCTCTGGAAGTAGATAGAGAGCCTAGATTCTCTGCACTAAAAAGGGTCTTTGTGGGCTGGAGCAATGGCTCAGTGGTTAAGAGCACTGAAGTTCGATTTCCAGCACCCACATGGTGGCTCACAACCATCTGTAATGGGATCCGATGCCCTCTTCTGGTGTGTCCAAAGATAGCTACAGTGTATTCATATACATAAAACAAATAAATCCTTTAAAAAAAAAGTCTTTGTTAGGCCTGGAGGTGCAGGCCTGTAATCACACTACTTAAGAAGTAGAGGCAGGAGAATTAAATGTTGAGGTTTGGTCTGTTGCTATGTACTGTAATGCTACATACCTGCCCCCAAAGTCTGGTTGCCAGCAGGGACAAGGAGGTCCTCGTGTACACTAAGTGATGCTATGTAACCTTGCTCCTTAATTTAAAACTATTGGTTGAACGAAGATGCCGACAGCCTACAGCTTGGCAGAAGAAAAGTAAGCAGGACTTCAATTTGGGTGAGGGAGCTCAAAGACGTAGCTGGGTTGGTAGGGTAACTGTATAGGCACTCCAAAGGTGGAGGTAGAAGGATCAGAAGTTCAAGGTCATCCTCAGCAAGTTCAAATTCAGCCTTGGATTCATGAAACCTCTAAAAACAACAACAAAACAACAAAGTCTGTTTCCTAATTATCACAGAATCTCAAAGGCCTGAATCCTTGAAATTCAAACCAATATTTATTTAAAAACAAAAACAAAAACTCTTTGCCGAACATTGGTGGCGCACGCCTTTAATCCCAGCACTTGGGAGGCAGAGGCAGGTGGATTTCTGAGTTCGAGGCCAGCCTGGTCTACAGAGTGAGTTCCAGGACAGCCAGGGCTACACAGAGAAACCCTACCTCGAAAAACCAAAAAAAAAACAAAAAAAAACTTTGGTTTGTTTGGTTTTTGAGGGTCTTACTTTGTAGCCTGTAGCCCTTGCTGGTCTGAAACTCACTGTGTAGAGTACGCTGCCTTAAACTAACAGTGATCCACCTGCCTCTGGCTCCTAAGCACTGAAATTAAAGTGCCTGGCCTTTAAACTTTTAATATTTATTTGTTATGTATGTTTTGTTTATCTCTATGTGCACATGTGTATGGACATATACGTACGCTACGGTGTATGTGTAGAAATCAGAGGACAGCTTTCAGGAATCAATTTTCTCTGTCTACCATATGGATTCCAGGGATCAATCTCAGGCTGTCAGGCTTGGTAACAAGGGCCTATACCCACTGGGCCATCTCAAAAGCCATGTATCTCATTTTTAAACCAACATCACATGTTCAAATTTAAGTTTCTAATATAGTCATTGGTTTAGGTCAGTGATCCTTAACCATAGGTCTGGATGCTTTTGGGGGTTGAATGACCCTTTCACAGGGGTCACCGAAAACCACTGGAAAGCACAGATATTCACATTCTGATTCATAACAGTAGCAAAATTACTATGAACTATGAAGTAGCAATGAAGATAATTTTATGATTTGGGGGAGTCACCACAACATGCAGGACTGTATTAAAGGGTCACAGTCTTAGGAAGGTTGAGAAACAGCGGCTTAGGTGAACTCTTAAGATATTTTTTTAAGATTTACCACTCTGATGTAAATTATTGATAATTTTGACTCATAAAACAAAAAAGTAATGGAATGTTAATGTTGCAGATAACTATTAATAATTACATTAGATTAAATACAGTGCAAGGGCAAGGTTAAAGGATAGTGATTTTAATTTGCAGGGAAAAGCAGGTAAGAACTTTCAGGCATAGATGTTCTGAAATTAATAAACTATGAAAAGAAATGATTAGATGAGAAATTTATTTTTCATTAACTCTATTAAACATTTTGGGGAGTTTTTCAAAAAAAAAAAAAAAAAAAAGATTTACCACTCTGAATGTCTGGAGGCATCAGATCCCCTGGAGCTGGAGTTACAGTAGTGGGTCACCCTGAAGCCAAGGCTCATCTGAGCAATGTTCCCAATGGACAGATGGCCAGACTTGAAATACAGCCCTGTATGTGACACATAAAACTGCCTCCAGATATACCCTGTTCTCCTAACTAATAACCATCCTCCTAATCATACTAACTGCATAAAAATCAGAGCCACAAGCTTAATGGTGTGAAGGAAAGACATTGGATGAAACTTCACGCTCTGAGGAGGTGCAAGTCAAAAGAATACAAAAGTGTCTTTTGGATCCTAAACTTGTACCTTTGATTTTCAGAATGCTGTGTGCTATACAGCTAATCCCAAACCCTAATGACAGTGTGTGGCTACAGAAGGCCGGTTACCTACCTGACAGAAGCCGAACAGTAATTGTTAATGCTTCCCAGACATAGAAGACTTAAGAAAAAAAGAAATCACTACTGACTTAAGATTTATTTTATTGATGTGTATGCATATGTGTCTATAGGAGTGTATGCTATGAATATGCAGATGCCACAGTGTCCAGTAGAGGGTTTTGGATCCATCCCCTGGAGCAGAACATAGTAATTGTAAAATGTCTGACCTGGGTGCTGGGGCCCAAACACCAATCCCAGCAAGAGTGCTCTTAACCACTGAGCCATCTCTCCAACCCCCACTGCTGATTTAGTGGGTTTATTTGGTTTTGATTTTTGTCTACCTCCTGAATGCAACCCCTTGCCTGGAAAGAACAGCTATAAAACGTATTATTCTTGTATCTCTAATGGCAATAAGCCTGAAACCAAATTTCATACTACTCCAGCTTAGGTGACAAGATAAAGAATGTGGTCAGTTGTAGGAAGCAGCGCATGCGCTGGCTAAAGCCGCGTTTGCCTGACATCCGGGATTTTTCCTGGTGAATAGGTGAATTGCGCATGTGCCATGGAAAAGGCCTGCCAAAGTTAAAGCCCATCCCACGGCGTTTGGCACGCTACGAGTAAGCAGCCAATCAGAGGTGAATGCACCGCTCCAAGGGTATATTAAGCAGTGCTTTTCCTGGGCCTGGCGTCTTCTTCCACCATTTTGTATTTGGGAATAAACGTGTTTTTACGGAAGGATTCTGGTGTGTGTGTGTGTGGTGCGTTCTTGCTGGCGAGACGATTACACACGCGCCTCACAGTCAGTAAGACTAAAATATAATTATTATAAGGGTTCAAACAATGAATAGTTAGGCTAAATCCAAGATGGAATTGCTGTGTTTGGAGTCAGGAAAGTAACAGTAAATAAAATACAATGGTAATGTAGATCAAAGTGGAGACTTGGACAGGAATTTTGGGAAAATCTGTAGCTAACTTAGTATTAGCAGTTAAAAAATTAAATGACCAGGGCTGGAGAGATGGCTCAGCAGTTAAGAGCACTGACTGCTCTTCCAGAGGTCCTGAGTTCAATCCCCAGCAACCACATGGTGGCTCATAAATATCTGGTTTTGGTTTTTTTTTTATTGTTTGTTTGTTTGTTTGTTTGTTCGTTTGAAGACAGGGTTTCTCTGTATAGCCCGGGCTGTCCTGGAACTCACTCTGTAGACCAGGCTGGCCTCGAACTCAGAAATCCGCCTGCCTCTGCCTCCCAAGTGCTGGGATTAAAGGTGTGCACCACCACTGCCTAGCTTCATAACTATCTGTATTGGGATCTGATACCCTCTTCCACATCCATGCAAGCAGAATACTGTATACATAATAAATAAATCTTTTAAAAAATGAATTAAATGACCATTGAGTAAGGAGCTGTAAATCAGAAGGCATTGGACAACCATGGTAACTAACTCAGCAGTAGTTACAATGTATCATATTTAAGAGGCCAGAGATACATTTGCACTGACTTTGCAGAACAATGTTTACTAAGCCAGTGTCAAGGCATTTTGGAAAGGCAAAGGCTAGAGAAATGGCTCAATGGGGAAAGTGCTTGCTTGAGGATCCAAGTTCAAATCCCTAGCGCTATCATAAATATTGGGGTGGTATGATGGCTTGTCTTTAATCCCAGCACTCAGCAGGCAGAGGAAGGTGATTCCCCAGAGTGAGCTGGCCATCTAGACAACGCAAAGAGTCAATCTTTGGGTTCACGTGAGTGACCCTGACTCCATATAAAAGCTGGAGAGCAGTAAAGGAAGACATTCAGTGTCAACCTCTGGCCTCTACACACATGAGCTCAGGCAAAAAACACGCACACATACAGACACACTTGTACACCTACACAAGGTACACACACATGCACACCATGCTCACATGCACATGCAAAAAATAAATAAATAAATAAAAGGTAAAGAATAGTATTTCTCTCAATGTAAAGCTAAGTACTACTATTCTTTTAAGATACTATTTTTATAGGCCAGGAGTGGTAGAGCACACCTTTGATCCCAGCACTTGGGAGGCAGAGGCAGGTGGATATCTATGAATTCGAGGCCGTCCTGATCTACAAAGCTAGTCTAGGGCAGCCAGGGCTATTACACAGAGAAATCCTGACTTGAAAAAGAAAAAGATATGGAAGCTGGAGAGATGGCTCAGAGGTTAAAAGCACTGACTACTCTTCCAAAGGTCCTGAGTTCAATTCCCAGCAACCACATGGTGGCTCACAATCATCTGTAATGGGATCTGATACCCTCTTCTGGTGTGTCTGAAGACAGCAACCATATATATATATATATATATATATATATATATATATTTTAAATAAATCTTTTAAAAAGATATATTTTTATTTATGTGTGTGTGTATATATGTATGTATGTATGTATGTATGTATGTATGCCTGTGTGAAGAATGTCACATGTATGGGTTCCCTAATAAAACAGAAGAGGGCATCAGACACCCTGAACTGGAGTTACAGGCGGTTGTGAGCCACCTAGCGTGGGTTTTAGGAACCAAACTTCCATCTTCAGAATAGCAGCAAGTGTCTGATGCCCACAGATGCCAGAAGAGGGCATCGGAGTTCCTGGAAATGGGTTTACACACAGTGTGAGCGGCCAATGTGAATGCTGCAAACCAAACTTGGGTCCTCTAGAAGAGCAGCCAGTGTTCTTAACCACGGAGCCCCTGTATGTAAGTTTTTAATGGTGTTTAGAAGTAATGTAACTCTTTACCACCATACATAACAGCAATAATTGTATTCTGTTTTGTTATAGATGCCCAAGCCTTACTAAACAAATAAGTTCAAACAACAAGAAAAAAGATAAAGGAAGGGCTGGAGAGATGGCTCTGAGATACAGCGCTTCATGCTCTTCCAGAGGACCAGGTTTGGTACCCAGTCCCCACATGGCAGCTCACAGCCACCTGTAACTCCAACTCCACAGATCCAATGTGCTCTTCTTGGGAACCCACACATGGCATATACACAAGAGACAAAAACACAGACACATACACAAACAAAAATACATCTTAAGCTGAGTGGTGGTGTGCACGCCTTTAATCCCAGCACTCGGGAGGCAGGCAGAGCTCTGTGGAGGCCAGCCTGGTCTACAGAGATAGTTTCTGGACAGCCAGAACTACATAGTGAGACCCTGTCTTGAAAAACGTAATAGATGTAGCGATGACAGAGATAAATAGATATATCTTGAGAATATTTTTTCAAGATTCAAGGAAAAGATTTTTCAGCAGTTCAAAATTTTGTTATATGAGCACTCTGATAAACACAATTCTGAGAAATCTTAGAATAAGGTGTAAATGATAGCAGGAAGTGTAATATGCTAAAACACGTGGCCATGGCCCCTTCTAAACACTCACTCTGGTGGTCTTGCTTTCTCTGCTGACCTTCTCCTCACAGGGGTTTTGTTTGTTTGTTTGTTTGTTTGTTTTTGGTTTTTCAAGACAGGGTTTCTCTGTATAGCCCTGGCTGTCCTGGAACTCACTCTGTAGACCAGGCTGGCCTTGAACTCAGGAATCCACCTGCCTCTGCCTCCCAAGTGCTGGGATTAAAGGCATGCGCCACCACTGCCCAGCCCTCACAGGGTTTTGTAAGCAACGACTTACTACTAATTTCTCGGTCCCTTTCCCTCCTATAGCATACTGATTCTTCAGGCTAAGACGTGAGTCTAACCCTTGAGCAGCCTGGCCTCCAAACCCCAGCATCCCCAGAGGGAAACTCACAGTTTTCACTGAGTCGGCCAAAGCTTCCCACTGCTCGAACGGCATCGACATCTGGCTCCTCCGCCAATGGTCATAGCGGGCTCGACTCTCCGCATTGCACAGAATCTCCTTCGCCTTCTGCAGTTTCTGAAAAGTCTCCACTGGAAAACAAGACAGAGATGAACACTGATCTCTCGGTGGGTTTAACTCCAAAACCATCCAATGGATCTCGCCAGAATCTCGATTCGTCCGCATACTATGAGACTTTGGGCTGGTCTCCCTAGTCAGGCTTTAGTGCACTCGTTTGTAAGGTTATATCATAAAGACAAGTGAAAGCTGGTAATCAGAGAGTAAGGGTCTTTGACTTTGATACCAAGCCTGACATCCTGAGTTTTGATCTCCTGGACACACAAAATAGAAGGAGATACCTGGCTCATGCAAGCTACCCTCTGAGTTTCAGGCATGCCCTGGGGTGAGTTGGGGGGGAGGGCACAATAAATAAAATGAATAAAGAGAATTCTTATGAAGACAAGCATTGGTTACAAATAAACATATTGTTATAGTAACACTTCATTGGCTGGCAGAAATGAACTGCAAGTCCAAACACTTGTAGTCCTGGCTGGCCTAGAACTTGCTATGTAGACCAGGCTGGCCTCCAACTCACAGAGATCCACCGTCTGTGCCTCCCAGCTGGGATTAAAGGTGTGTACTGTCTCTGCCCAGCAAAAAATAAAATCTTATAAAAAAAAAAAAACTCATTGAATACAATAAGTTCAGCCCAGCACTCACCATACAAGCTTAGAAATAGGGGTTTAACCCCTAGAACTCACACAAAGGTGGAAGAAGAGCACCATCTCCTCTGACGATGCCATTCCATGGCGCATATATCCACAGACATCATCAGCACTGCTTTTTTAGTTTGAAGACCTTGCAACAGTAAATAGTGCTATACACAACTGAAGCCCTGTTGTATAAGTTTCCTCCAATATTGAAACATTTCACACTGCAGGCAAAATGCTTCAGCAGGAAGATAAACAACTCAAAATGGCTCCAGGAAGTTCCTGAAACGGACCAGATTCACTCGGCCCCTCCCATTCCAAGTAAGCAATAAACACTGAGCAACCAAAGGAAGCTGAATCGCAAAGACCACTCTCAGAGAAAGCAAGCTGCAAGGAAGACTCTTGAAACCAGAACAGCTGCCTGAGAGAAGATGAAACCAGTTCAACTGCCTGGAAGAAATGTAGTCCAGCTGAATCATTTGGAAGGGATACTCTCCAACCTAATGAGCTGCCCACAGGCAGTATGCTCCAGGTTCCCAGCTTCTGTTAGCCATCACTCATGCTAGGGTGGGCTTTGGTGATACAGCTGTCTTTGAGTCATTTTTGCTCCTATAGGCCACACCAATAAAACTCATGGTTTACCAAGTTGGACTTGGGAGGTATGAGTACTCTGGTGTTTCCTAGGCTCCATTTCTGAGTTGAATAGATGTGTGTGTAGCGGTATAGCATGTCCCAAGAAAAGTTTTGTTCATCCTCTTAAGAAACAGCCATCAGTAGATTCTTACCGGCTTTAGAGTTTTCAGGATGCTTGTCGGGGTGACATTCCAGAGCTCTGACCTTAAATTCTGCCAAGATTTGCTCAACCTAAAACAAAAATCAGGGTTTCCAATAAAGAGGATAAGCAGAGGAAATTGCTTTAGTCCGGTGGTTCTCCACCTCCCTAATGCTGCGTTGCGACCCTCATGTTGTGCTGACACCCATCAATAAATTCTCTTTCTGCTACTTTATAACTGTAATTTTGCTACTGTTATTAATCACAGTGTAAATATTTGTGTTTTCTGAAGGTCTTAGGTGATCCCTGTGAAAGAGTCACTCAACTCCCAAAGGAATCTTGACCCCAGGTTGAGAACCACTAACATAGTTACCTGCAAACCTGAAGAGGATTCGAGTTCAATGCCTAGTGCCCATGTAAAAGCCAGGCCTGGAGACCCAACCCTGCGATCCCAGTGGAGGGGTTACAGACAAGAGAATCTGGAGCTCACTGGCCAGCCAGTTAGTTGACTTTGGTGAGCTGAGACCGTCCCAAAAAATAAGGTGGAGAGCAACTGAAGAAGATGCCAACACCAACCTCTGGCCTTTACACACACACGCACAGATGTACTTCATAAGAATCAAATGTATTCTAAGTGTAGGTAACTGTGCCGACAACTCCAGCACTCTGAAGCAGAAAGGGGAGGACCACAGGTTCAAGGAAGTTCATGCCAAAAGTGTAACAGTATACTTTGTATGTGTATGTGACAGGGTCACACTGTTATTGCCCTGGCTGGCCTGGGGTTCATCATGTAGACCAAACTGGCTTCAGACTTAAAGAGATCCGCCTGCCTCTCCCTCCTGAGTGCTGGGATTAAAGGTACCTACCACCAAACCTAGCAAATGAACATTTTTAAAGATCTGTTTATTTTATGTGTGGATGTTTTGCTGTGTGGTCTGTGTACAATGTGTGTGCCTGGGGCACACGGAGGTCAGGAGAGGGCACCGGATTTCCAGGCATTGGAGTTCCAGGCATTGGAGTTCCAAGCGGCGATGAGACACAGTGCGGGTGCTGGGGACCAAACCCTCGCCCTCTGTAAGAGCAGCCAGTGCTCTTAACCACTGAGCCAGCTCTCCTGTGCCCCCAAGTAAACATTTGTAAATTAACATTTCATAAGTACCCCCAAGCCCTCTTTGAATAAAAATCCTATCAATACATAATAGAAAATAAAATTTTTTTTTATCCTTTTTACTCTTTTAAGATACATTTCCCCCATATTTATGTCTGTGTTCTGGGAATGTTAACTAATGCAAATGCACAGAATTATACCTATCTGTCCAAGATGGTTGGAATCTTATTGTTGTGGATTTTCTGGGTTTTGTTTTTAATTCACACCACACTAGAAGACATTCTGGGGCCAGGTGTGGTGGTGCACGTCTTTGAGCTCAGCGCTTGGGAGGCAGAGGCAGGCGGAGTTCTGTGAAACTGTGACCAGCCTTGGCTACCTAGTGAGGCCCAAGACAGCCAGGGCTATGTAGAGAGACCCTGCCTCAAAATAGATAGATAGATACATAGATAGATGATAGATAGATGGATGGATGGATGTTGGGAGCCGACTCTTAACCAAAAGTGGCTATCATCTTTACAGCCATCTCGAGCCATATACCCTGACAAGAGACTTGTTTTCAACAGCCCACAACAGCTGAGCACACTCTGATAAACATCTTGTTACACTGTTTAGTGCCCCCAGCTGCAAGGTGCTCCTGGTATCCATGGCTACAAGGCACTTGACGTAGTGGCTTCAGTTGAGCTTGTCCACGAGAGCAAGTCACGTGGTAAAGGATATAAATACCCAGGATTTCCTTTCTATAGAGGAGAATATAGGAGGATAGAAGAGAATATAAGAGAATAAAGAAGAGACTTGAAGAGACTCCACCGGACTCTGTCTTGTATCTATCTTTTGTGTCTCTCGCCCCTCTTTCGCCCTTCCTCCGTCCCCACTCTCTCTCTTGCTAGACCCTGACCTGTGGACCGGAGCAGCAGAACGGGCCATTACAAAGTAGCAGAACCGGCCGTTACAGATAGATAGATAAATAGATAGATAGACAGACAGACAGATAGATAGGGGTAGAGGAGGAGGAGAAAAGAAAGGAAGGGGAGGGCAAGCTTTCTGGGGTCAATGAGATGGCTCAGTGGATAAAAGCAATTGGCACCAAGCCTGATGCCCTGAATTCAACACCCCAGACCCATATGGTGGAAGGAAAGAACCGGTTCCCACAACGTGCCCTCTGACCTCTGTATGATGTGGTGTGCACGCACACACACACATATACAAACAGACGTGTAAATATACTTTTTCAACACTATGGTACCAGTCTATGGTAGCAAAGTGTAACTCCTAACAGTGCTAACATGTCACTGCTACTTCCTGATTTATATTTCTTGCGTCTTGCCAAGTTAATTTAAAAAAAAATAGCTCTGTCGTTCAATACTTTACCGTTTTACTGTCACAGGGTTAACCACAGACCTTCTGCAGGGCTGACCCTGAGTAGACCAGTAAAGGTGGCTAGTTTGCTTTCATCATAGCCTGTCTCTCTCCTGCTGTCCCTATCCCACATGCCCAGTGCTGAACACAGTCCGTGGACAGCCAGAGACCTTACGTCAAGGTCCACTAAGCCCTCCTGTCCTGATCCAGTATCTAGTGATCTGTCTGCACAGCTGCCTACCATGCCGGTGGTAAACAGAAATCGTGTTTAACTTGACTCACAATTAAATAAACCAAAACCTCCAGAGGGTGAAGGGAGCTTCAAAGACACGAACACCGATGCTCTCCTGAACCTTAACTAAGCAGGTGCACATTTCTAGAAGTAAATTCAAGTACACATATAATATATATTTGCAGGCATATGTAATGTGTATGAAATATACATTATGAAATATATGTGTGTGGACTATATAATATATATGTGCATATATATGTAAAATATATGAACTATATAGTATACATGTTTTATATGTTAAATATGTAATGTGCATATGTATATGTATGTGTGTATACATGTGTGTGTATACATGTGTATATGTGTGTATATATATGAAAAGCCTCTATTTCCAGAATTCTTTGACCCAGAATTCTAAATTCTAATTCTAAATACTTATCTAAGGAGAAAAATCTGAAATGAGACAAGAATTTAGCTCCCAGTGTGTGACTTATCTGGAGAAACAAACTAGCACAGCCTCAATGGAGCCAAAGACAAGGCTTTATTTAGAGTAAGAACTAAGGAACTGTCCCATGCAAAGGGGACTGCAGTAAGCATAGTTTTGGGGTTTGGGTTTTGTTTTGTTTGAGGGGAGAGGCCCTTAGAATAGCAGGAGGGTTTACATGGGTCCATCTTGGTGTCTTAAGTGACTCCATCTTGGACCAAAGATCTGGTCCATCCCAACATACAAAGGTTCAATGAATAAAACATAAATTTTAAATAAAAATGTATGTATGATAGGCTATTTCTTTAAACTAATTATAACTATAGATGTTAAAAAATTGGCCTTGTGGCTAGGCATGGTGGTACATGCCTGTAATCCCATCACCTGTGAGGTAGAGGGAAGTTATGCCTGTGAATTCATGACCAACCTGATCTACATAGTGAGATGGTGCACTCCAGGGCAGCCAGGGCTACATAGTGAGACTCTGTCTCAAAAAAATAAAAAATAAAAGTAAATAAAAATAAATTAAAAAAAATTTTTAAAAGTAATGCAGGCTATAGGACAGAGTAAGTATCCCTATGCGGCCAAATAGAACCCAAATACACATACATACACATACATGTAGGCACTCATGTATGCACATAAAACAAAAATAACAAGTCTTTAATAAAAAGAGTAACACATTTGTCTCAATTTTATGTCTAAGGAAAGCATTAGTTTCTTTAAAAGAAAAATCTCCCACCAGAAAGGTCATCGAACTTGATTAAAGTGATTTGAAGTTACAATGGCATTTAATACCATTTGAAGTTATAATGGTACTATAAAATCCATGAGACTTTCTCTGAACGAGGAGACTACCGACAGGTGGCTCCGCCTCCTGAGTTCTAAATCGCAGCCTTTACTATTTTTCTAAGGCAGTGGTTCTCAACCTTCCTAATGCTTCGACCCTTTAGTACGCTCCCTCACGTTGTGGTGACCCCCAACCATAAAATTATTTCGTTGCTACTTCATATCTGTAATTTTGCTGCTTTTATGAATTGTAATGTAAATATCTGATGTGCAGGATATGTGATAAGCTATAAGCTATAAGCTACCCCCAAGTCGGTAGCAACCCACAGGTTTTGAACCGCTGCTCTAAATAAATAAAAACCGTCAGTATGTGGTCCCTCTCCCAGCTAACACTTGCAAGTTCGGAGTCCTTCCCTCAAATTAACCAGCAAGCATTTTAACCCTTCATTTTCTCCGAGCCGAGAAACTCCTTTAAAATGGTTCGAGGTTGGAGTTCGAGGAGACAGATGTAGCTGATCGCAAAGCCGACCTGGTGAGAGCCTGCAACCCTGCTTACCGAGGAGAGCTCGTCGCATCCCAGCAAGGCGTAGTAGTCCTGGCTGCCCTCCGGCCTGTAGTTCAGTATCGCGTCCATTTACAGCGGATGAGTCAGTCCTCTCCGACGACCGGGACACGGTGAGCTCCGGGGCAACCGCAAAGCTCATTACATTTCAGCAGGACTTTCCAAACCAGTGAGCACCTAGACTTCAACCCAGCCCTTCGCAAACACAGCTTCTCATTGGCTGTCTGCCCAGGAGCGAGCCTGCCATGCGGGGCTGCTGGGATCTGTAGTTTGGGGTTTGTTGTTGCGGTTGTGTTTTTTGTTGGTGCTGCTGCTGTTGTTTGTCGTTGACGTTGTTTTGGTTTGGTCTGCTTTGCTCTTTGCTTTTTACTTTCGTTGAAAACATTTTTTCATACAATAAATATTCTGATTATGGCTTCCCGGATCCCAACTCCTCCCAGGTCCTCCCGTCTTCTTCACCCACCCAACTTCACGCCTTTTTTTTTTCTTCACTGTTCAGAAAACAAAGAAAAAAATTAAAATAAAAAGAATATAGAGAAAAATAAAGTAAGAAACACGCAAAACAAAATCTATAAAAATAAAAACACAAACTGGGAAATCGTAACATACAAGCAAAAAAGGCTAGTAATTTTTTTAATGCAATATGAAGAAAAAAATTTATACCATTGAGTTCGTTTTGTGCTACCTGTCTCCTGCTGGACATGGAGCTTACCCTTTCTTTTTGTTTTGGTTTTTGTTTTTTTGTTTTTTGGGGTTTTTTTTTTTGTTGTTGTTTGTTTTTTGAGACAGGGTTTCTCTGTGTAGCCCCGGCTGTCCTAGAACTCTGTAGACCAGGCTGGCCTCGAACTCAGAAATCCGCCTGCCTCTGCCTCCCAAGTGCTGGGACTAAAGACATGCACCACCATTGCCCGGCTTACCCTTAATGTGCTTGAGATACCCAGTGAGACTCCACAAGAGAGAACAGATGGTAGACAGATGTCAACTGGAGATGGATGGCTTGTTGGTTAGAGATGGGAGACCGTGACCGCTTCCCCCTCTCAGTGCTGGGACCCCATCTGGCTTGAACGCGTGCAGGCCCTGTGTGTGCTGCCACAGTCTCTGTGAGTTCCTATGTGCACCAGTGTACTTTGAGTATTGACGTGGGGATTTTTTTTTCCTATCAGCTAATTGGATACTAACTAACTAACTCCCCTATTTTTTTTCCTATTTTTTAAGAGACAGAAGAAAACGTGAAGCAAGTTTTTAAGATGTGTTCAATAGAAAGAGTGGGTACTTTTCCAAGTGTCTAAAATAGCTTGTCATTTTCTTTCTGCGGTTGTAGATGTAGCAGGGTGGCCAACATTTGACTGCCACCAGCCAAGCCCTAGGTGAGGGGGAGGGGGAGGGGAGGAAGAGAGGGAGGGGAAAAAGGAGAGGGAGTGGGAGAGGAGACGGAGAAGGGGTTATGGATTCTGAAATCAGTGGCTGGAGAGATGGCTAGCAATTAAGAGCACTTGCTGCACATCGAGAGAGCCTTAGTTCAGTTTCCAGCGCCCAACACCTCGTTAACTCCAGCTCCAGGAGATCGGACACCTCTGACTTCCGAGGACGACACCTGCACTCACATTCACGCGCCCACATGCAGACATACACACAGACACATAATTAAAACGGATACAAATTAAATATAAACAAATTAAGCAGCCAAATATGATGGTGGTACATACCTATAATCTAATCTTATCCCAGGTTTGAGAACAGCCTAGGATACAGGAGAGCTAATATATAGTATAAATATATATTATATTACATATAATTTATATGTATATAATTTTATATATTATATATTTATATATGTGGCATGGTGCATGCCTTTAATTCCAGTTTTCAAGAGGCAGAGTCAGATGGATCTCTGTCAATTTCTTTTTCTTTTCAATAAACCTCTTAAATTTTATTCACTTTTATTTGATGTGCATTGGTGGTTTGCCTGCTTGTCTGTCTGTGTGAGAGTGTCAAATCTTGGAGTTACAGACAGTTGTGATCTGCCATGTGGGTGCTGGGACTTGAACCTGAGTCCTCTGGGAGAGCAGTCAGTGCACCTAACCTCTGAGCCATCTTTCCAGCCTACACATGCGTGGTACTTCTTAGTTCCTGTTCTCCGTTTATTCAGTCCGGGCCCACCCAAGGGAAACGTTGGCACCCACAGCAATCAGGCAGGTAGGTTTTCCCACCTCAATTATATAATTAAGATAATCCGCCATGCCTCCGGTGATTCCAGAGTCTGTGTTAACATTGCACATGGCGTTAACTGTCTCTTACCTCAGTATTGAAGTACAGGGATAGGCAGATCCCTGGAACTTGATGGCTAGCCAGCTAGCCAAAGTGGTGCACTCCAAGTTCAACTCATTGAGAGACGATCTCAAACTATGAGGAGAAGCTAGGCGGCCCAAACTTTAATACTAGCACTGGGGAGACAGAGGACAGGTAGATCTCTGAGTTCGAGGCTAGGCTGGTCTAGATAAGGAGCACCAGGCCAGTCCAAGCTACATAGTGAGTCCCTATCTCAAAAGTAAATAAATGATGGATATCCATACAGGAACACACAAAACTCTCTGGCTACCCTGCGCACCCATTTTACATAGCTATGTGCACCCACACTTACTTTTTTCTGGAGGTATAGATCCTTTTTATTATATTTTTATTATATTTTATCATTTATTTGGGTGGTACACAAATCTGGAGCTCAGAGAACCACCTGTGAGTGGTTCCTATTCTTCCTCTTCTGGGTCCCAGAGATCAAATTCAGGTATGGTGGCGAGTGACTTTACCAGCTGAGCCATCTTGCAGGTCCCTGAGGGGTAGACCTTTTAAATATAGATAATAAACCCTAATACTAAAGCTGGGTGCTGCGGCTCATCCCAACAAACCTTGCTTTTGTGAAGGACTGCAGCGAATTCCAGCCCGGCCTGTAGCTAGAAAATTCTACCTCAAACAACAAACCACTTACCACAATATCTCAACATATAAGTAAAACTCACATGAAAGTTTTTAACAGACTTGAAAACTCTTTGATTTCAAAGACGCAAAAAGTCTCAGCCAACCTCTAGGTGGCGTCCAAAACCGCGAAGACTCCTCCAACCCAGAAGTGTGGCTCACTTTGGGACTACAAGTCCCATAAGGCATAGCGCTACTACATAAAGGGAACTACAGGGCTCCCAGAACTTCCGAACTTCCGGCTTCCGAGACTCCCGTGCCTCCTTAAGTACTGCAGATTTTGCGTCTGTATTCTAAACCTGCGTCACTCTGCTAATCCAGGATATTCTCTAGTTTGAGGCCATCCTCCTGTCTCCGCATTTCAAGTGCTTGGATTATAGGCGTGGCTGCTAAAAGTGATTTTACATGAAATTCGTCTTCGAACCTAGAAATAAGAGGCTAGGATCCTCAGAAGCTCTCAGAGCGGACATTAGCCAGCCCACAGCCCACTCATATCCACCCCTCTCCCACCTGTCTGCTCCAGGCGCGCCCCAAAGTTCCGTGCAGATGGTATCAGCTCCCGCCTTCCCTCTTAGATCCTTCCAAACCTCAGCGGCGTCCGGAAAGGAATCCCTGAGCTCCAGAAATTACCTGCAACAATTTCTGTTCCCAGGATCTGGACACCAACGAACGATACGTTGGAAGTTTGCGATTTTTGTTTGTTTACATTGTTTGTTTTGAGAGTGTTGTGGCACCTTCCGGTGGCTCGCACTAGATGGTTAACCTTGCTTGCAAGCACCTTAAGCTGAGCCATGTCCAACGCTCTGTGATAGGAGTGTGAATTTGACTTGGTCCCCCTCCAGGAAGTCCTCAGAATCTGCTCCATTCAGCCTGAGATTCAGTAGGAAGCGAGCAGATTTTAACTGCCCCGTTTTCACCCCTCCGCCTATAAAATGGGACAAACCCCCTTCCTGTTCTGGCTGCCAAAATTACCAGTGTCCAGGAGCAGGCTCTATCAAAGAAAAACAGTTATGTAAATCTTCGAAGCTATGTTGTTGTTGTTCTGTTTGGCTTGGTTTGGTTGTTTTAGACACTGGTCTCACATAGCCTAGGCTGCCCTAGAGCTCACTATTTAGCACAGGATGGTCCCCAGTACTGTACTTACAAGTCTGTGCCACCGTTAGGAGTTTGGGCTGGGGCGGAACCCAGGCGTTGCAGCGCTAGGCATATCCTACTAACCACGCTCCATCTCCAGAGGCTGCAGTCGCAACTTATAACCACGGCGACGGTAAAAGCAGCTAACACTACTGTTAGGTACGGAGTGCAAGATGAAACGGTGTTACTTGTGTGGAAGCAGGGGATGTACCACTACCTAAGTGCTCTAAAACGTTAGGTGAGGAGGGCTGTGCTTGGGGATGTGAGGCTGGAGACTGAACCCCGGACCTCAGCCATCCTATAGTGTTCTAAGACTGAGATCCATCCCAACCCGGGTTTTGTTTGTTTTATATTATTTTATATGAATACGTGGTTTGCCTGCAGAGATCAAAAGAGGATGTGGGATCCTCTTAGAGCTGAAGATATAATTGGTTGTGAGCTGCAGTGTAGGGGCTGGGAATTGAACCCCATCCCCTGCAAGAGTTAAGTGCTCGTAACTCACGCTCCAGCCTCACCAACCTTATTTGACCCATGGGTATTCTTTTTTTTTTTCTTTTCTGTTCTTTTCTTTCAGTGTTGTTGTTGCGTTGTTTTTGTTTTGTTTGAGGGTTTTGTAACAACCCTGGCTGCCAAGGAACAAGCTGGTCTTGAACTCACAGATCCATCTGCCTCTTGTCTCCTGAGTGCTGGGATTAAAGTCACGGGCAGCCATCATCCAGCTTCTACACTTTTTTAAAGACTTATTTCTATTTTATGTGTATGGATGTTTTGCCTGCATGTCTCTGCACCATCTGCATGCTGTGCCCCCACAGAGGCCAAAAGAGAGTGTAGCATTCCCTGGAACTGGGGTTAATGGTCGTGAGCCACGATATGGGTGTTTGTGCCCTCTTCCCCCCCGAGCCTGGAGCAGGCCTGAAAGACCTTGTTTACCACAATAGACCAAATAATAGGACCCAGGTGGGGTTACCCACCTTGGCTGCATGTACAGCCTGCTACAGGAACTTAGAATAATAAACTGCCTGCTGAGCTTGCCTTGAGACATCTCTGGCTGTGACTAAGGATGTGTTCCCCCACCGATCTCCAGTAGTGACCAAGGATGGGTTCCCCCACCCATCTCCAGCTGAAACAAGAAAGGGTTTGGTGGGGCCTTTCCCTTTCAATTGAAGAGCTGAACATTAAACCTTGAGCCTTGATCAGAGAACTTTGTCTTGGCTTCATCTTTCTCTTGCCCTCCATCCCTTTTTTCATCTCCAGCCTCCCTTTCAGGAGAACCCGGTTGGTCCGTGGCCGCAGGCAGCTACAGGTGTTGGAAATTAAACCCAGGTCCTCTGTAAGAGTAGCTAGTGCTTTTAAACGCTGACCCGTCTCTCCATTGCCCTTCTCCCCTTTTAGGTATAGTCCCACATATCCTAAAGTAGCCTCGGCACATAGTTAAGGAGGACCTCGAATGTTTGATCTTGCCTCTACACCCTGAGTGCTGGGATTACTGGTATAATTACATAATGTAATCCCTACTATCAAATAAACCGGTGTAGTTATGAGATTCTAGGGATCAAATCCACGGCTTTACCGACTTCTTAAAACATGTGCTTCCCCTTGATTTATGAAAAAGGATATTGGAACAGGAGAATGATTCTCAGATTTGAAAACGCACTTCTGGGTTGTAGAAGTCTGGCCATATTACAACTGGATTTCAGTTGAATTTATAGTCCTAGTATAAGATGCCCGAATCCCTGGTGTGTGTGTGTGTGTGTGTGTGTGTGTGTGTGTGACAGAGAGACAGAGACAGTGACAAAGAGAGTCAGAGAGAGAATAAATGCTCACCATGTGCATGCAGGTGTCCAAGGAGACCTGAACAGGATGTTCAGTTCCCTGGAACTGGAGTTAAGGTGCTTGGAACCATGTGATGCAGGTGCTAGGACACAAATTGCAGCTTGAGACTTAACATGTGGTCCGATGAACGGTGACCAAACGTCCCCAAGATGGTGGGTACACAGGGAGGACATACTCTGTTGTCCCTATCACAATAAACTTTCGGAGTGTTTAAGTCTTTCTTGGTTTATTCTCTCTTTTTCCCCCAGGGTGGGAATTAAGCCCCATGCCTTGCTAATAGAGCACCTCACACTGACCTACACAGTCAGGCCTTTGTCAGCATTTGGAATCACTTCAAAGCTGTGTAATTGTTGGCAAACGTAAATACAATGGGCTCTGCTCTAGACTAATTAAAAAGGAGTCTGGGGTGGAGCCTGGCATGATTAAAGCTCCCCTCAGTGGTTCTACAAGCAGCAGGTGTCACCTAGGCCGTGATATCAATCTGTTAGGAAATATTAATGAATGCTTTAAGGTCTCGGGCCTCATACTCTGTGAGGAATCCCAGAATCCATTGCATTTGAGATAGGAGTTAAATTGCCCATAGGGAGTAAGGATGGGTCCATGATGGGTCATGAACTGGTCACAAAGCACTCATGGCCCCTCTCCAAATGAAAGAGCATCTCTCTGGGCCATAGGAGCATAAATAGGTCATGTGGACTTCTTACTGTCTGGACTCATCATGTGCTCAAATATGAGCAGTCTTAATACGATTATCTCAGGCTGTATCTAACTCCCAGCCTACATATCTAACACACACACACACACACACACACACACACACACACACACTCCGGGGCTGGGGAGAGCACTGTCTGCTGCTTTTCCAGAAGACCTGGCTGGGTTCAATCCCCAGCCCCAACATGGCATCTCATAACTATCTGTAAATCCCAATTGCAGGGGATCTGATGTCTTCTTCTGGCTTCCAAGGGCATGTGCATATGAGTCTATAAGTGCTCAAGCTTGCCTGGTAAGCCCTTGACAGAAGAAAGTGAACTTGAAATAGAGAACTGTATCCAGGAGCTCATTCCTGGTTCAGCAAAAGTTTCTGGACAATGTGGGGGTATAAAAGAAATCAATAGTCAAATGGTGGTGCACGCCTTCAATCCCAGTACTCTGAGGCAGAGCTGGGCCGATCTCTGTGAGTTTCAGGCTGGCTAGGGCTACATAGTGAGACCATCTCAAAAACAAGGAATATATAAAGAGACTGAATCTCTCTTTTTAAATTTATTTATTGCACGAATGTGAGTACACTGTTGCTGTCTTCAAACACACACCAGAAGAGGGCATCAGATCCCATTACAGATGGTTGTGAGCCACCATGTGGTTGCTGGGAATTGAACTCAGGACCTCTGGAAGAGCTCTTAACCGCTGAGCCATCTCTCTAGCCAGAGACTGAATCTCTTACCCATATGTCAAATAAGATATAACAAACCATGAGTCTTAGCAATCGTGAATTTGTTGGCAACCTTTGTGGGAAGTAGGTATGAAACAGGGTTTCTCTGTGTAGCCCTGGCTGTCTTAGAACTTGCTCTGTAGACCAGGGTGACCTTGAACTCACAGACATCCGAACATCTCTGCCTCCTGAGTGCTGGGATTAAAGGTGTGTGCCAACCCCACTCAGCTATTGACAATATTTTTAAATTGGGAGAGTTACATACTGAAGCCCCTTGGTTCAGCCCTCAGTACTGACAAAGGGGGAAGGAAGCATGTGGTCTTCAGACCCCAGATAGCTTCCCATCTGTGTGGCCTTATGCCTCAGTTTACCATCCATCTACACAAAGGGTGTCAAATGACAGCGCTAAACTTGGGAATGTTAATTTCAGGATTGATTTTTGTTTTATTTTGTTCTGTCTTAGGGGTGTTCGTGGGAAGTGATGTTGGTTTGAGACAGACATAGCCCAGGCTGGCCTTGAATTCACTACATAATCACGGATGACTTTGAGGTTCTAATGCTCCTGCCTCCACTTCCCAAGTGCTGAGATTAGAGGCATGTAACTAACACCTTCTACCACTGAGCTACAGTGCCTGTTTGGAACGAATTTAGCTACAGGATTTTTGTGTTTTGACGGGATCACCAACAGTATCTCAGAATCACCACTAGAGGGACTAAAACCAAAGGAATCGGCAAGCTCCGAGGCCGATTCCTACTGCCATTTTTTTAATCCTCATTCCCCCCCTTCCATTTTTTCTTTCATTTTATATATTCGATATAAATATGATATATAATTACATGTTATATAAATTTGTTTGTTTGTTTATTTATTTATTTATTTATGGTTTGTTTTTTTTTTTTTTTTTTTTTGAGACAGGATCTCATCAGGTACCCCTGCCTGGCACTCTGACTCTCAGAAACAAAAAAAGTAAGATTTGTTAGCAGGGCATCTTTGTGCCTACCCATAAGCCTAGCACTCAGAAGCTAAGGCAAGAAGTGCTGCCATGAGGTCAGGGAAAGCCTGGGCTACAGTGTAAGTCTCTGTCTAGAGAAAAACAAAAAGAAAAGAAATGGAAATGAAAGGAAAGAAAAGAGAAGAAAAGAAAAATAAAAGAAAAGCGCTGGTGAGATGGTTCAGCCAGCAAAGGAGCTTGTAGCCAAGTCTGATAACAGCCTTTCTGTTGTCGCTGTTGTTTGTTTTTTTGTTTTGGTTTTACAAGACAGGGTTTCCTCTGTGTAGCGCTGGCTGTCCTGGTATTTGCTTTGTAGACCAGGGTGGCTTCAAATTCACAGAGATCTGCCTGGCTCTACCTCTGAAGTGCTAGACTTAAATGCAAGCCACCACAACCGGCCTCTGATAACAGATTCCAGAGCAGGGGTGTCTTTATGACTTGTTGCTCTGTAAGCACGTGAGAGTCCTGGCAGGTGCTTGTGATGTCAAAGGACAGCTTGCAGCAGTGTGTTCCCTCCTTCCACTGTGAGGGTTCCAGGGTTAGAACACGGGTCTCAGGCTTGTCAGCCCACTTAGGCATCTCCACAGCAGCACTTCAACATTCTTGCTTTTGTTTTGTTTTTTTAGGTGTGTTTGTTTTAATGTGTGTACTGGCTGGTTTTGTGTGTCAACTTGACACAAGCTGGAGTCATCGAAGAAAGGAGCCTCCCTTGAGGAAATGCCTCCATGAGATCCAGCTAAAAGCATTTTCTCAATTAGTGATCAAGGGTGGAAGGCCCAGCCCGTTGTGGGTGGGGCCATCCTTGGGCTGGTGGTCCTGGGTTCTATAAGAAAGCAGGCTAAGCAAGCCAGGGAAACCAAGCCAGTAAGCAGCACCCCTCCATGGTCTCTGCATCAGCTCCTGCCTCCAGGTTCCTGCCCTGTGTGAGTTCCAGTCCTGACTTCCTTTGATGATGAACAGCAACGTGGAAGTGTAAGCTGAATAAACCCTTTACTCCACAGCTTGCTTCTTGGTCATGATGCTTTGTGCAGGAATAGAAATCCTGACTAAGACAATGTGTAGATGCTCTGTCTGCATGTATGTCTGTGGGCTGTGTGCATTCCTAGTGTCCAAGAAGAGGGCGTAAGATCCCCTGGAATTGGAGATACAGAGGATACGAGCCACTCTGTGCTAGGGATTGAACCCTTAAGTCTTGTGTGTGCTTTCCAGTGTGTGCATCTGCATGTGCGTGTGCATGTGTATGAGTGTGTGCCACGCTGCACATATGGAAGACGATTTGCAGGAATCAATCCTTTCCTTTTATTTCCTGGATCCCAGGGCCCACACTCATGTTCTTAGGCTTGTGTCCTGGCCAATGTTATGTCAACTTGACACCAGCTAAAGACATTAGACAGGAGGGTACCCCTATTTAGAAACGCCTCCATAAGATCGAGCTATAGGCAAGCCTGTGGGAGCATTTTCTTAATTAGTGATTGATTTGAGTAGGCTTAGCCCACTGTTGGTGAGGCCACCCTCCTGGATTCTATAAGAAAGCAGGCTGAGCAAGCCAGTAAGCGGCACCCCTCCATGGCCTCTGCATCAGCTCCTGTCTCCAGGTTCCTACCCTGTGCCAGTTCCTGTCCTGACTTCCTTCCGTGACGGACTTCAGTGTGGAAGTGTGAGCCAAATAAGCCCTTTCCTCCCCAACTTGCTCTTTGGTCATGGTGTTTCTTCTATCACAGCGATAGAAACCTTAACTAAGGCAGCATGTATAGCAAGCGCTGTTAACACGCTGAGCCATTCGTCCGACTCCCAACATTCTTTGCAGAATATTGTCCCAGTTTAAAATCTGGGGGATCAGCCAGGCAGTAGCAGTGTACCCCTTTAATCCCAGCACTTGGGAGGCAGAGGCAGGCAGATTTCTGAGTTCGAGGCCAGCCTGGTCTACAGAGTGAGTTCCAGGATAGCCAGGGCTACACAGAGAAACCCTGTCTCGAAAAAACAAAAAAAGAAAAAAACAAACACAAATCTGGGGAATCTGTAATCGCTGGAGGCTGAGGCTGAACGGTTTCAGTGAGGCTGGAGAGGTGGCCTGGCACTTAAGAGCATGTACTGTTCTTATAGAGGACCTGAGCCTGGTTCTCAGCCCCCACATCTAACGGCTCAAGACCACCTAGAATACCAGCTCAAGGCCTCTACCAGTCTACCAGCACCACACACCAAATCGCGCGCTCTCTCTCTCTCTCTCTCTCTCTCTCTCTGTTTTGTCTATTTTTAGAATTATTTACTTAAGAGCACACTTTAGCTATCTTCAGACACACCAGAAGAGGGCATCAGATCCCATTACAGATGGTTGTGAGCCACAATGTGGGTGTTGGGAATTGAACTCGGGACCTCTGGAAGAACAGGCAGTGCTCTTAACCACTGAGCCATGTATCCAGCCCATTTTGTTGGGTTTTCAAGACAAGGTTTCTCTGTATAGCCCTGGCTGTCCTAGAACTCACGCTGCTGACCAGGCTGGCCTCGAACTCAGAGATCCATCTGCTTCTGCCTCCCGAGTGCTAGGATTAAAGTTGTGGGCCACCACTGCCCGGCTGTCACACACACACATTTTTTTTTAATTTTTTTAAAAATTGAGACAAAGTCTTACTATATATCCCTGGATGGCTTGGAACTCACTATGTAGACGAGGTTGGCCTCAAACTGGCTGTGTAGCCTATGATGACTTAGAACTTTTGATCTTGCCCCCACCTCCAAAGTGTGACTGTTCCAAGCTTTCCCCACTCTGTCCAGCTCTTTTCTAGGGTTTGGGAATATATAAATGTTCAGATGATCCCTAACGATCCTCTAGAGCAGTGGTCCTCAACCTTCCTAACCTGCAGCCCTTGAGTACAGCTCCTCATGGTGTGGTGACCCAACCATAGCATCATTTTCATTGCTACTTCATGACTGCAGCTTGGCTACTGTCATGAATCCTAACGTAAACATCTGTTTTCCAGTGGTCTCAGGTGACCTCTGTGAAAGGGTCCTTTTGCAACCTACAAGTTGAGAACCGCTGTGCTAGATCCCATTGGATCTTATTTTATTAATAATTATAATTATTTAATTAATAATTAATTATAAACTCTTTTAGTTTGGCTAGGGGTTTATGGATCTTGTTCCTTCAAGGAGCCAATTTTCTGCTTGACTGATATATCTTAGTCTCTTTAAATTTCTTCCATGACACAGAGAAACCCTGTCTCGAAAAACCAAAAAAAAAAAAAAAAAAAAATTTTTTTTCTTCCATGAGCTTTTTAAAAATTATTTATTTTTATTTTATGTACAATTGTGTTTTGCCTGCATGTGTGTCTGGATGAAGGTGTCAGATCTCCTGGAACAGGAGTTACAGACTGTGGTAGATGCTGGGAATTGAACCCGGGTACTCTTGAAGAACAGCTGGTGCTTTTCACTGCTAAGCCATATCTCCAGCCCTTTTCCATGATTTTACCTCTTGCCACTGTCTTGTTGTGGGGTAGCCACCAGAGAAGACTCCTCATACATGAGTTTAAACTAAAAGAAAGACTTTATTAGCCAGCTGGAGACTACACTGGATGTTCAGGATCCCAGTGTATTCCTGAGCCTTTCTCAGGGGGAGCTTTTAAGTACAAAAACCACATCCTGGGTTGTTGACATACTTCAGTTAACAAAAACAATTAGCCAGAAAGGAACTACAGAAGCCAAAAAGCAAGGTTAGTTCACAGAGACTCGCCCAGTACTATGGACATTGATGGACTAGGTCTTTATTTCTGTGTTGGCAGGTGGTGCTATCTATATGCTGAGTTTCAAGGCCTGAATGGTACTTCCATCTTGGAGTCAGTTGTGCTAAGGTCTGGGGGGCCCATTACATGCTCACTGTTCAAGCCTGCTGGGGCTACATAGTGAGACCCTGTTTTGTTTGTTTGTTTGTTAATTCTGTGTGTGTTTTGCAGGTAGCACATAGAGACCCCCAACTGGGAATGCAGGAAGTTGCAAGCTGCTCATGTGAGTGCCGAGGACCAAACTTGGGTCCTCTGCAAGAGCAGGACATGTTTTTAGAAGCATTAGGCTATTGATCTGAGATGCTGAGTATACAACATCAGCATCTCGCAGCTAGAAACTTCCCTTGGCCAGTAGTAGAGGCACATACCTTCCCCATTTACATGGGCCCTGGGAATTGAACTCATCAAGCTTTTGTGGATATGCTTCTGAGAAATGTTGTCAGTCTATTTTTTTTTTTGGTTTTTCGAGACAGGGTTTCTCTGTATAGCCCCGGCTGTCCTGGAACTCACTCTGTAGACCAGGCTGGCCTCGAACTCAGCAGTCTATTATTTTTAATGAAATGTTTGATTCCCAGCAACCCACACACACTTCACATACATGCTGTACTGGCTGGTTTTGTGTCATCAACTTGACACAAGTTAGAGTCATCAGAGAGGAAGGAGCCTCAGGTGAGGAAATGCCTCCATGAGATCTAGCTGTAAGGGATTCTCTCAATTAGTGATCAATGGAGGAGGGCCCAGCCCACTGTGGGTGGTGCCATCCCTGGGCTTGTTCTATAAGAAAGCAGGCTGAGGTGCTGGAGAGATGGCTCAGTGGTTAAAAGCACTGACAACTCTTCCACAGGCCCTGGGTTCAATTCCCAGCAGCCACATGGCAGGTCACAATTGTCTGTAACTCCGACAGACACCCTCACACACATATATATGAGCAAGCAGAACACCAATGTACATAAAAGAAATAAATGGGCTGGAGAGATGGCTCAGAGGTTAAGAGCACTGACTGCTCTTCCAGAGGTCTTGATTTCAATTCCCAGGAACCACATGGTGACTCACAACCATCTGTAATGGGATCTGATGCCCTCTTCTGGTGCATCTGAAGAGAGCGACAGTGCACAGTATACTACTCACATACTTACGTAAATCTTTTAAAAAGCAAAAAGAAGCCAGGCAGTGGTGGCGCACGCCTTTAATCCCAGCACTTGGGAGGCAGAGGCAGGTGGATTTCTGAGTTCGAGGCCAGCCTGCTCTAACAGAGTGAGTTCCAGGACAGCCAGGGCTTCACAGAGAAACCCTGTCTCAAAAAACCAAAAAAAAAGTGACCATGGTGTTATGTTCATGTCATCTCAGTGCTGGGAGGGCAGAGACAGGCAGACACAACAGCATTCCCGGGCTTAGTCACTGGCTAAATGTTGAGGAATCTTGTCTCAAGAAACACCGGAGGTTAACTTCTACCCTGTGGAGCACACAACACACAAACATGTATACCTGGATGCACGAGCATGTACACACACACACACACACACACACACACACACACAGAGTAAGTCTGGGTTGAGGTGTGGTCTGTTGCTATGCATTGTGATGCTAAATTCAGTACCTGAAGGTCTAAGCCTACGTGTGAATTCTCAGCATTACCAGTTTTGTTGTGCAAACTATGTTCCTTAATTTAAAACTGTTGGTTAAATAAAAATGGCTACAGCCAGTGACTGGAGGGATTAGAGGTAGGCGGGTTTGAAGTTACCTGGTTGGGGTTGGCAGGAGAAGAGGAAGGAGAGTTGGGGGTGTGGGGGGGGGGGAGGAAGCAGCCATGAAGGAGATGGACCATGAGCACGTGACCAGGGGAAACAGCAAGTATTTGGGGTACACTGCTGGGGAGGTAGCCAGGCCTACAGTTAGAAAACTGGATTGGAGGCCGGGCGGTGGTGGCGCACGCCTTGAATCCCAGCACTTGGGAGGCAGAGGCAGGTGGATTTCTGAGTTCGAGGCCAGCCTGGTCTACAGAGTGAGTTCCAGGACAGCCAGGGCTACACAGAGAAAACCTGTCTCGAAAAACAAAAGAAAAAAGAAAACTGGATTGGGGTGACCCCCAGTAATCGTCAAAGCCAAATAAAGTAACCATAGTCTGAGTGTCATTCACTTGTTAGCTAGACTAGGGGATAAGTTTGAATCGGTTCAACTACAGGTACACATTTTCAAACAATTTATTTTTATCTATGTGTCTGGATGGTTGCACTTGAGTGTATGTACCACGTGTGCCCAGAAGCCAGAAGAGGTCATCAGACTCCCTGGTACTGGAGTTACAGCTGATCGTGAGCCACCATGTAGGTGATGGGAACTGAAGCTGGGTCCTTAGTAAGAGCAACAAGTGCTCTCAACCACTGACCTGTTTGTCCAGCCTCAATAAATACCGGATATTAATGATCAGGGCTAGAGCTCAGGCTCAGTGGTGGAGCACTTGTCTGACATGCTCAGTTTCTAGGTTCCATCCCCCACACGGAGGGTGGGGTAGGGGGAATCCCGAAATCTGATCCTGATGGCACAGACCTGCCACCCATGACCCCAGTTCTCTGCGGGCTGAGGCAAGAGCACCACCGTGAGTTTGAGGCAAACCTGTGCTATGCAGGAGGCCTCAAGTCAACTTGGGCTCTAGGCCCTATCTCAACAGCAGGGCAGCATGCTGATGTGGTGGTGTATACCTTCAGTCCCAACACTTAGAAGGCAGAGGCAGGAGAATCTCTGTGAGTTCAAGGACAGCCAAGGCTACATAGAGAAACTCTGTCTTAAAAAAAAAAAGCAAAAATATAAAATAAACAAAACTAGTGTCTTGGTCAGGGTTTGTATTCCTGCACAAACATCATGACCAAGAAGCTAGTTGGGGTGGAAAGGGTTTATTCAGATTACACTTCCACATTGCTGTTCATCACCAAAGGAAGTCAGGATTGGAACTCAAGCAGGTCAGGAAGCAGGAACTGATGCAGAGGTCATGGAAGGGTGTTACTTACCGGCTTGCTTCCCCTGGCTTGCTCAGCTTGCTTTCTTATAGAACCCAGGATCATCAGCCCAGGGATGGCACCACCCACAGTGGGCTCTCCCCCCTTGATCACCAATTGAGAAAATGCCTTCTTACAGCTGGATCTCATGGAGGGATTTCCTCAAGGGAGGCTCCTTTCTCTGTGCTAACTCCAGCTTGTGTCAAGTTGACACACAAAACCAGCCAGTATGACTAGTTCTGAGGGATGTATCAGTGGGTAAAGGAGCTTGCTATTAAGGCTGAGGATTTGAGTTTAATCCCCTAGACCCACAAAATGAAGGAGAGAACCAATTCCCACAAATTGTCCTGACTTCCACATCTGTATCATACACACACATACACACACACACACACACACACACACAGAGTTTTACAAAAATGAATGAAAGAAATAAAGATACTGTGGTGGTTTGAATAGGAGTGGTCCCTATAGGTTCATATATTTAATGCTTAGAGATTGAAATTAGGAGCCGGGCAGTGGTGGCACACGCCTTTAATCCCAGCACTTGGGAGGCAGAGGCAGGCGGATTTCTGAGTTCCAGGCCAGCCTGGTCTACAGAGTGAGTTCCAGGACAGCCAGGGCTACACAGAGAAAACCTGTCTCAAAAAAAAAAAAAAGAAAGAAAGAAAGAAAGAAAGAAAGAAAGAAAGAAAGAAAGAAAGAAAGAAAAGAAAATAGGAGATGTGGCCTTGTTGGAGGAAGTGTGTCACTGGGGGTGGGTAATCCTCAAACTAAAACCAGTCTCTCCCTCTCCAGCCTATAGATCCAGATGTAGGACTCTCACTTCTTTCTCCAGCCCATGTCTGCCTGCTTCCCTGCATGCTCTTCCCACCATGATGACAATGGACTAGACCTCTGAGGTGTAAGCCAGCCCCAGTTAAATGTTGTCCCTTACAAGAGCTGCTGTGGTCACGATGTCTGTCTTAGTTAGGGTTTCCATTGCTGTAAAGAGACACCATGACCAAAGCAACTCTTATAAGGACAACATTTAACTGGGGCTGGCTTACAGGTTCAGAGGTTCAGTCCATTATCATCATGTCAGGAGCATGGCAGCATCCCAGGCAGACACGGTGCTGGAGGAGCTGAGAGTTCTACATCTTCGTCTGAAGACAGCCAGGAGAAGACTGCCTTCTAGGCAGCTAGGAGAAGGGTCTCAAAGCCCATCCCAAGAGTAACACACAACAAGGCCACACTTACACCAGCAGGACCACTCCCTGGACCAAGCATATGCAAACCACCACAGTGTCTCTTCATAGCAACAGAGCATTGACTGAGACAGACAGGAAGGCTGAGGATATAGCTCAGTAGGGTGCTTACCTAATATGTAGGAGGTCCTGGGTTCAGTCCCCAGTATGGGAACAAACAAAACTGCCAAGTGCTATGGCCAGAAGGACAGCACAGTGGTAGAGAAGCTACCTGGCATGTGCGCTGCCCTGAGTCAATCAACAAAAACTGGATGGAGAACAGGGTGTGTGCTGGCACATGCCTTTAGTCCTAGCACTGGTGAATTCCAGACTAGCCAACGTTCTATAATAAGACTATCTCCAATATCTCACATACATATATATATAAAATTTGGCAAAGGAGTGGTACCTGGGAGATCCATGCCATGGTATGCCCCTGAGTAATTACATTATGCACCATGCAACAGATCCGGTATAAAGGGGGTTTCCTGAGGGAAAGCAGAGAAGTGAGGATCTGGGAAGAGGTAGAGGCAGAGAAATGGGCATGAAGACAGGCAGACAGACAGGGAGCAGATAGAAAGCCATGAGGACAGAGAAGGAGAGAAGAGGTCAAGAGAGAATGCTGGGAACAGAGAAAGAGGGAGAGAGAGAGAGAATGGGGAACAGAGAGAGCTGGGGTGGTGGGCAGTCCTTTTATAGATAGCCCATACCTGGCACACCTGGCAGCAACAGATGATGACATAAAGTGTTGCTAGGTCCCTGAGAGGAGTCTAATGGTATGTAAGCTCACGTGATAACACACACACACACACACACACACACTGTTAAAAATAAAATAACTTTCACTTAGACATGGTAGTAGTGCACACCAAAAATCTAAGCACTTAGGAGGCTGAGGCAGAAGAATCACGAGTTTTAGGTCAGCCTGAGCTACCCAGTCAGTTCCAAAACAGCCTCAGAAACATAGCAAGATTCTTGCCAAAACTCAAGAAAGACCACTTGGATTGCAGTTAAGGAAGCAGTTTTCAGGGTTGAAATGACCTAATACTGAGGCAAAAGAAATTGTTTTCAAGAAGTTGGGAGTGTCCTCATGGGTACTAGTATCCACCAGGAGGCCTTGGGTTTCCTGGCACCAAACACTGTTTTCAGGACCGTGGGACATTCAGTTGTCTCTCACAACTGGGGAGCAAACACTTTCTTAGTTCATCCAAAGTTAGTGTTTATTGTAAGAAAACAGACAGCGGGGGAAATCAATTAATGAAGAAATCTTATACCTCCACAAGTCCCTGTGTCCTGTGCCCTCCAAACCTCAATTCTGACCTAATGTCACATCAAGTCCTTGAGGACTTGGGGCAGATTAAAACGCTTTGGCAGATAAAACGGAGTGTGACAGTTCTTGTAGTGCCGTGGTGGTGCACGTCTTTAATCCCAGCACTTGGGAGGCAGAGGCAGGCGGATTTCTGAGTTCCAGGCCAGCCTGGTCTCCAAAGTGAGTTCCAGGACTGCCAGGGCTACACAGAGAAACCCTGTCTCAAAAGACAGTTCTTTTAATGCAATGAGCATTTGCCAGGAAAGCAACAGGTGGACGTCCCAACCCCTTCCAAAAGCATCCTTCACTTTCCACAGAAATAGGCGGAGTCACTTGAAATAGTGACACACACACACACACACACACACACCCCAGGCCCCATCCCTAGAACCTCTAAGCCTTCTGAAACAGGGCCTCAGATTTTAATGAAGAGCCGAAGTTATATCCAAAGAATCCATCCATTTGTCTTTACAATGACTGAAACAGTTCTTCATCTCCCACAGCAAGACTCTACACCCCGGGTTTTGGGGTGCTTGGTGAAAGGAGTTGTGCACAGCCCCTGGGCAGCGCATTGGGTTTCCTTGTGATAGGCTCTGGCTCTGTGAAGAAATGTTTCCCACATCCAGCTCTCTTGGATCTGAAAGGGATGAATGAATGAACGAACGAACGAACGAACGAATGAATGAATGGCAGGAGCCCCTCTACTCCCTCCTCCCTTTGTCCTGAGGCTGCACTGGTGGGTAGGAAAACTGAAAGTCCAAATTTTGATGAAGGTGTGCCGGATCTGTATTCCCGTCCCAGGCAAAGCCAAGCCAGCTGAGCCTTGTTCAGTTGGTTAAAGTTGTGTTGACACACACTTCTCCATTAGTCTCCCTCGTTCAGGATTTTTCTGCCTGACTCACTGTAGCCGCTTGTATTCTAATGCTAATTGGGTCCCCCAAGTTAGTTTGCACGAGAGGCTTACACACAGCTTCTGGGATCCTGCCCCCAGTTAATTCTGATTGGTAAGTAAAGATGCCAGCAGCCAATAGCTGGGGAGAAGAGAGAGAGAGGCGGGATTTAGGGTTCCTGGCCTTGGGACATGGAGGAAGCAGGAAGGAAAGAGAGAGATATGCCTTAGGAATGTGTAGGACAGAAACAAGAGCCGCCATGGGGTAGAAAATCAAGGAGAGAACCCTGGGCTCTGGGCCAAGAAAACGTGGCCCAGAGGGCTGACTAATTGGAATTATGAGCAGCCAAGATGGAATATAGAAGTTAGAAGTAGCCAGGCGGTGGTGGCACACGCCTTTAATTCCAGCACTTGGGAGGCAGAGGCAGGTGGATTTCTGAGTTTGAGGCCAGCCTGGTCTACAGGGTGAGTTCCAGGACAGCCAGAGCTACACAGAGAAACCCTGTCTCGAAAAACCAAATAAATGAATAAATAAATAAATAAATAAATAAATAAATAAATAAATAAGAAAGAAGTTAGAAGTAGTAACAGGCAGTTGCCCGGCTATTTTGCTGTTTAAGGCATATTAAAATATAAAGGTGGTGTGTGTGTCTTTCATCCAGGAACATAAATGTCTAAGGCGGGAAAGGGCCCCACGCCGAGATTTATTAAAAATATTACTACTACAACATGGACCATGTGTAAGGTGTACACAGTTTAGTCCATCATCAGAGAGTTTGTTTGTCCACCTACTGAAGGGCCAGGCTTTCCGCTAAGGACTAGGGATACCAGGTAAGTCAAGCCCAGAATGTATAAGGGATCTCTATAGTCCAGGCTGGTCTGTAACTCCCTGCCTTAGAGTTACTAACATGGCCACCAGGCAGACTCTCCAGATATTTAATATCCAAGATAAGTGGACCTCAAAACATTTAATTAAACATCATTGCTTTTTGTTTTTCTCTTGGGCAGCGTAGGCACAGTGAGAACCATACACTGATGAGAAAGAAAATGTTTCGTAAGAAAATTACTATGTGTTCACTGAATATCGATTTTGAAATAATTCAAAATACTGAGACTGTCTTAGCTGGAGAGATGGCTCAGCAGTTAAAAGCACGGGCTGGTCTTCCAGAGGTCTTGAGTTCAATTCCCAGCAACCACATGGTGGTTCACAACCATCTGTAATGGGATCTGATGCCCCTTTTGGCACACAGGTGTACATGCAGATACTCATACATTAAATTTAAAAAAAAAAATCTTAAAAAAAAAAAAAAACCACTGTTTTAGTTCACTGCTGTGAAGAGACACCCTGACCAAGGCAACTATAGAGGCAAACATTTCATTGGGGCTGGCTTACAGTTTCAGAGGTTCAGTCCATTATCACGGTGGTGGAAGCATGGCAGAATGCAGAATGCAGGCAGACATGGTGCTGGAGGAGAGGAGCCCAGAATTCTACATCTTGATCTGCAGGCAGTCAGAAGGAGACTGTTTCCTGCACTGGGCAGAGCCTGAAGCTTAGGGAACCTTAAAGCCTACCTACACAGTGACACACCCACTCCAACAAGGCCACACCCACTCCAACAAGGCCACACCCACTCCAACAAGGCCACACCTCCTAATAGTGCCACTCCCTGTGGCCAAGCATTCAAGCTGGCCAGTGATGGTGCCTACCTTTAATCCCAGCACTCCAGCACTCAGGAGGCAGAGCCAGGAAGATTCCTGAGCGCTACAGAATGACTTCTAGGACATCCAGGGCTACACGGAGAAACCCTGTCTTGAAAAACCAGAAAAAGAAAAAAAAAAAAAAGTCAGGCATGGTGTCACACAACCCTGGACAGCAGCACAAGAGAGAAGAGTTGGGGCCAGCCTGGCCCAGGTAACTCTGTGACAACAGGTCTCCTTCTTCTTTGCAGCTCTTTAAATATAAAGAAATATAAAATAAAATAAAAAATAAAACTGAAAGACAAGAAAAAAAAAAGTAAAAGGATTTTTTAGATGAAATTAAACAGCACCAGGTGCTATGATCCGGACACGTGCCTTTAATCTAGCATTTAGGAGCCAGAGGCAAAACTAGCCTGGCCTATGTATCAAGCTCCAGGCTAGACAAGATACCATAAGGAGGCCCTGTCTCAAAAACAAACAAACAAAACAAAAATTAATAATTGTGTGGCTTGAATAGGGATGTCTCCCATAGGCTCATATATTTGAATGGTTGGCCACTGGGGAGTGGCCCTACTTGAGAGAGATTAGGAGGTGTGGCCTTATTGGAGGACTTCTGTTACTAGGCTTTGAGGTTTCAGAAGCCCAAGCCCAGGCCCAGGGCCTCTCTGCTGCCCTCAGATCCCAATGTAGAAGTCTCAGCTTGCATGTCACCATGCCCACCCCCATGAAGATGACGGATTAAACCTCTGAAACTGTAAGCCAGCCCTAATGAAATGCTTTCTTTTATAGGAGTTGCCTTGATCATGGTGTTGAAGAACCTGCTTGACTCCATTTTGAAGTCAGGCATTATTCTGTATTGTTAGAAATAACTTCTCATTTACTGTAAGAACCGAGTCACAGGGGGCTGGAGGGATGGCTCAGTGGTTAAGAGCGATGACTGCTCTTCAGGAAGTCCTGAGTTCAAATCCCAGCCACCACATGGTGGCTCACAACCATCTGTAATGGGATCCGATGCCCTCTTATGGGGCTATCTGAAGACAGCTACAGTGTACTTACATATAAATAAATAAAAACCTTTGGGCTGGAGTGAGATGGTGAAGAGGGGGAGAGAATAAGTCACTGTTTTTTAAGTCTATTTCCTGGAGCCTGACTTGCCTCAACCCATGACCTTGACTTGTTTTTTTAGAAAACCCCTTAAATCTCCCTAATCCAAGTGATGGTGACAGCTACCAGGTGTTTTTTGTTTTTGTTTTTGTTTTTGTTTTTTTTTAAGACAGGGTTTCTCTGTGTAGCCCTGGCTGTCCTGGAACTCGCTCGGTAGACCAGGCTGGCCTCGAACTCAGAAATCCGCCTGCCTCTGCCTCCCAAGTGCTAGGATTAAAGGCGTGCGCCACCACCGCCCGGCTTGTTTGTTTGTTTTTTGAGAATTTTCTGTACTTCTGTTAGCGTTTAAAGAGGCCCAAGAGTCCAGGAAAAGCAAAATCTGATCGGAAATTGACTACCAGTCAGGGACAACAGCACAGACTTGGGAGCTGACTGTGTTCTCGAACATTCGCCTTAGTATTTAAGCAGATGACCAAAAATGTATTGCACTCAGGCCTACTGATCAGTCAGGGCCACAGAACAGACCCAGGAGCCGAACTTTAACGCAGCCCCCACCTCACCCCCTGCCCCAAAATGTTACAGGGTTTTTAAGTTTAAAAACCACAAATATCTGTGCCAAGATACAGTTACAAGTATCCATCAATCAGAATCATTTGTTCTCTCATGGTTAGGAGGCAGTCACTGGCCAGTTCTTTGGTGCACACCAATAAAAATCAATCTTACTTCAAACTGGGCTCAGATTTGTCATAGTGGTTTTATTCTTGCCCAGTGGGATTAACAGTATTGCTTCCCAGCAATAGAATTGTATTGTAATCTTGGCTAGTCTTTTTTTTTTTTTTTTTTTTAAAGATTTATTTATTTTACTTATGAGTACACTGTAGCTGTCTTCAGACACACCAGAAGAGGGCATCCGATCTCATTACAGATGGTTGTGAGCCACCATGTGGTTGCTGGGATTTGAACTCAGGACCTCTGGAAGAGCAGTCAGTGCTCTTAACCACTGAGCCATCTCTCCAGCCCTTGGCTAGTCTTTCCTATCAAGTAATACTAGAAAATTAGTGTTTAAGTTAAATAATTCAAATCTTTATAACTCTCCCATCTTGTAAGACTTTTAGGCAAATGTTTTAACACCGCCCCTCCCCCCAGTAAACCTCTTGTTTACCCAAAGAACCTATGGCTGTATTCTAGGAAGCTGAACAGTAACCCCCTTTTCCTTAAAACAATGACCCCTTCCCCCTTCCTCATTTCCTGTTACCAATGCTTTTCAGATTACCAAATTGAATAAAGATTGTGAGGTAGGACCCCAACCATTGAGGAAGACACAGCCACCAGCTGAATTAGAATAAACACCAAAGGCATTTCCTTCTCCCGGTGCCTCTCCCAAGCACACCAAGTTGGTCAAGGTTTCCCACCCTGGGACAAGGGACTCAGGTGCATATTTTACATATCAAAAACCCTCCAGGTTCTCCCAGCATCCCTCAGTCCCTTCTCTGCCCCCCAACCCCGAACTTTCCAGCCCAGGGGCTGGGCTGCCCTTTCCCCCAGAAGCTCTTTTCAACATAATCCAGACAGGGAAGTCGCCATGGGAAAGGAGACAGAGGGGAGGGGGAAGAGAAAGAGTGTGTGCAGAGAGAAGGAGAGAAGGGCAAGAAGGAGAGAACAAGAGACCAAATGATTCTGTTTAGGGTGAAATACTGCAGATGGAAATACTGATGGTAGTGGAACATTCTGGAACCAGTGTGGACGGTCGTGATGCTACTACCATCACCTTTTTATCCATAGATATCTGAATGTGTTTATCTGCAAAGGGAAGTCTGGAGAAAGCCAAGGAAAGATTTACCAAGAAATACTGAATTTGGTGTGATGACTTACACTTACAATCCCAACACTCAGGTGGTTGAAACCAAACACTGCTACAGGTTTGAGCCAGCCTTGGTTATATGGAAAAAAAAAAAAAACCAAATTATTCAAGGCAACACGGAATTCCTAACTTAAATAAACCAAGCTACAAAAGCTTTTATTATGAAATTAAGCTCCAAGATCCATGTAGGCGAGGTCTGGTGTGGCGGCTCAGTCAATAACGTGTTTGTCCTCTGAGTGTGAGGACGTGAGTTCGTTCGGATCTCCAGAACCCACTTATCTGTAGGGAGTGAGTGAAGTCCCGAGAAAATATAGTCGTGACATGCGCACAGCCATGTCAAGGGCCTCAATGTCTCAACCTCATGGTGGTACTCCTGGTACCAACTTCTATCATAGCTTGGATTTTATTGCTGTGAAGAGACACCATGACCAAGATAGCTTTTATATAAAAGAAAACATTTAGTTAGGACTGTCTTACGGTTCCGGAGTTCAGTCCATTATCATCACAGTGGGAAGCATGACAGCATCCAGACAGAAATGGTGCTGAAGGAACCAAGTGTCATATTGGTCCTAAGGCAACCAGAAGACCCACTTCCATAGACAGCCAGGTGGAGGCTCTCTTCTGCACTGGATGGAGCCTGAGCATGGGAGGAGACCTCAAAGCCCACTTACACAGTGACACACTTCCTTCAACAAGGCCACGCCTCCCAATAGTGCCACTTCCCTTGGGTCAAGCATATTCAAACCATTACATTCCACGTCCTGGACTCATAGCCTTGTTGGAACACAGGGGTCTATGGGGACCACACCTAAACACAGCATAATGCAAAATATATTTGGTCTAATAAGCCCCCATAGTCTATCTATCATAGTATCAACAATGTTTTAAAAGTTCAAAGTCTCTTCTGAGATTCATGAAATCTCCTAACTGTAATCCCCTATAAAAATCATAATCAAAAAGCAGATCACATACTTCCAACATCACAGGGTATATATACATTACCATTCCAAAACATCATAGTGAGGAAATACTGGACCAAAGCAAGACAGAAAACCAGCGGGGAAAACTCCAAACTCCACATCTCCACATCTGAGGTCCAACTCCTTTCAGCTTTGGGCTTTCAAACTCCTGGACTGGTTCCACTTCCAGTTAGCAGCTCTCCTAGGAAGATAGCCCATGGCTCTGGCATCTCTCATCTTGGGGTATCCAAGGCAACTACAACTTCACAGCTTCTTGTTCCAATACATGATCTTCTGGGCTCCTCCAAAGGGATTGGATCACTTCTCCAGCTCTGGCCTCTGTAGCACTCTAGGCTCTGGCTGATTCTATGCCACTGTTGCTGCTGTCCTTGATGGTCATCCCATGGTACTGGCATCTCTAATACGCTAGGGTCTTCTACTGCAACTAGGCTTCACCAACAGCTGAGAAGGCTAGGCTTATTCCATAACAGACTTCAAATTGGCAGTTAAGGAGACTAGGCCTAAGAACTAGGCAAAGTCCAAGCAAGTAAATTACTAATAGAAAAAAACCCCAGGTTCCAACCTTCATGGCCCAATAATGGTTCCAGAATGCCTAAAGATAGAGTAAGATAAAGCCCATCTACCTCAGAATTCCAATGTAAAACAAGCCTCAAGCTCACTTGGTGGTCTCTCTATCTTGTTAATGGGAGACCCCAGCATGCTGGACTTCTGCAGAATAAACTACTCTTTGCATTTACATATTATTTGAGTCTGGGGTATCATTCTTCAGCAAATCATGGACCCTTACACAGCCTCTCATGGGCTTCTTCATAATGCTCAGCCTCAACTTCTTTGCATGACCCTTTCAGTCCTGGGCTGTTAACTACAACTAAGGCTGCACCTTCACCAATGGCCTTCACTGGCCTCTCATAGTGCCAAGCCTCAGCTGCTTTCTATGACCCCTTCATGCCTTCAAAACTAGCATCATCTGGGTGACTCTCACACATTACCAAATCCAGCTGAAGCACAAGGTACAACCTTGGGTATCCCCGGAACACAGCTTCTTTGTGCTCTCAGAAAACACTTCCCAGAAGATGTCACCTCAGTGATGCTGGTCTCTTCTTAATCACCACTAATTTCTTAGCTCAGCTAACCAGCATCAATTGTCCCAGTAGTCCCTTCTATTCTTGACTCTAAAGCCAGAGCCATGGCTGAAGCTGACGAGTTCTGCTGCTTTCTGGGGTTAGAACATGGCCTCCTTATTCTATTACATCCTTCAGTGCCTAAGCATGAATTTACTCTGTAAACTGACCTCGAACTCAGAGATCTGCATGCCTCTGTCTCCTGAGTTCTGGGATTAAAGGTATGTACCACCATGCCTGGGCCTAAGCTTTTTATGGTCACTCTGCCTCAAGATCTAGATCAAGAGCATGTGTCTTCCAGCCTCAAGATCTGGATCACAGGTGGTACCCTCCATTTCTGGACTGTAGTTCATTCCAGATTAAAAATCCAAATGAAAATAATAATCCAGGTCATAATGACACCTAACATGATATAACTATCCCTTGTTCAAATTGCAAACGCATAAACAATAAGCTTAGCTTGGTGGGATCTTGCCCCAAGATCACCACTCCCTTAATTATATTTAATATCCATGAACACAGGATTTAGTTCCACTCTGCTTCCTGGTGCCCCTTTAAAATCCTTCAACAACACATTTTGTGTTTTTCCTTCCTAAGCTTACTACTGAAGTAGAAACTTCTGCTTTCTTTGGAAACTGAGTTGTGTCGGACAGTGTTTTGCTGGAGCAAACACGTGAAGGAGTGTTGTCCTGAAGTAGACACAGGTGAAAAGATGTTTTGCTAAAGCAAGCACGTGAAAGGACGCGTGATGAAGACTTCACTAACAATACACATGTATTGGTTCGCCTTACATTGTACTGTTGAGTTCAGTTTGTGGTGACTCCATAGAGAGAAACGCACTAAAAGAACTTCTGATGGTATTCTGGTGGCTTCTCGCTATTTCCGTGGACTCGGGCTGATAGACAGAGTGATGTCAGCTGATACAGATTTCATACTGAGGCAAGACATGTGATGAGGCAAGCCCCATGGAGGACATGGGATGTTTGGTGGGAGTATAAACAGGACTCAATAGTGATGGGGGCTTGCTTGCGTAGCTAGCTTTACAATGCTTCTTGGTCTTCGTTGATCTTCTCTTCATTGAGAGAGGCACAACAGAGAATTTCTTCGAACGTCCCTGGTGGTCTTGGTTGCTCCTGCTGCCTTGTGCCAATTTGGCTGAGGCCTGGCTGTTTCTTCTAGGACATGCCAACTGTACTGATTCGTGCTTGCTATTCCCGCACTACTGAACTGGACCGCTAGTATATTAGTGGAGTATTTGCACACAGATTTAGATCAAGCCGCTGCTGCTGAATCCTATGAGCTAAATTCCTGATGTCCAGACAATGCAGATGGAATCTGCTCCAAATAACAATTTCTAAACAGGTCCACTTCTCCCATATCTCAGTGATCTTTCTTTCTCACTACCTCTGGTGTGTGGTGGGCTAGAAAAGAGGTTAAAACATTTAAAAAGCGTTATTTAAAATAGGGTTTGAAAAAAAAATCCAAATTTACCTAGTACACTTAATCAAACTGTTCTTCATGAGAGTAAACCAGAAGACAAAGTCTGTGCTGGGCTTTTTGGAGACTTCCTTTCTCAAGGCAACCAAGGTGAATTTTTTCATGTGAGCCTCAGGCAGATCCCCCAGAAAAGGGCTAAAAGCAGCCACATTCTTCACTAAATTATCACAAGCACAGTTTCTAGGCCACATACTAAAATTCTCTTCTGAAACCTTTTGAGCCAGGCCCACACTGTTCAAATCACCACAGCACCGGTGTCTTCCATATTCCTACTAGTATGGTCCATTAAATCCCGCTTAAAGCATACTACTGGTTTACAAATCCAAGATTCCAAAATCCACGTTCCTCCAAACAAAAACATGGTCAGGTCTATCACAGCAATATCCTAATCCCTAATACCAACTACTGTCTTAGTTAAGGTTTCCACTGCTGTGAAGAGACACCATGATCAAGGCAACTTTTATAAAGGACAACATTTAATTGGGGCTGGCTTGGGGGCTGGAGAGATGGCTCAGTGGTTAAGAACACTGACTGCACTTCCAGAGGTTCTGAGTTCAAATCCCAGCAACCACATGGTGGCTCACAACCATCTGTAATGAGATCTGATGCCCTCTTCTGGTGTGTCTGAAGACAGCTACAGTGTACTCATATATAATAAATAAATAAATCTTTAAAAAAAAAATTGGGGCTGGCTTACAGGTTCAGAGGTTCAGTCCATTATCATCACAGCAAGAGGAAATGCAGTGTTCAAGCAGACATGGTACTGGAGAAGGAAATGAGGGTTCTATATCTTGATCCGAGAAGACTGTCTCTTCAGAGGTAACCAGGAGGAGGGTCTCTTCTACACTGAGTAGAACTTGAGCATCAAGAGCCCTCAAAGCCTACCTATACAGTGACACACTTCCTTCAACAAGGCCACACCTCCTAATAGCGCCACTAGCCATGGGCCAAGCGTATTCAAACCACCACACAAGCTTAGGCTGAAAGAGATGGCAAAGCCATCACACTGGTCAGAGTGTGAATGTTGACAACCTGTGACGAAGAGGAACCCTGTAGTTTTCTCTCAGACTTTCCCACCTGAAGACCGCTTTCTTACAACTGCTGTTCCTACTGAGATTAGCTAAGCCTGCCTCCTTGTTCAACTGTATGCAATAACCCTGCATCCCTGGTCAAATGTATGTAATAAACATGGTTAGCTTCCACCATGCTGACTGAGGCTTGGTGGAACACCTGATCCCAGATTTTTTTATATATGCATCTGTCTTTTTTCTTTTCTCGTCCTAAACTCAAGTTGTGTAAGGATTCGGCACAGGTCGAATTGGTTTTCACGAGGTTCAGTGAGAGCAAGAGATTTGTCTCAGAAAAGTTATTGAAAATTGAGTATGATAAGACATCAACCTCTGGCGGTCATGTGTACTGTGTCTGTGGACACGCATATGTATGTATGCACAACATACATTCAACATACACAAACGAATAAATAAGTACTCTTAAGTGACAATGCTAATTTACAAAATGTCATTCAGTGAAGGAACGCAATGGAGTATCTGAGGCAGGGTATGTATATAAAGTTCATTTCCTTCAGTATAACTGGAGGGGCAGGCAAGATGGCTCAGTGGTTAAGAGTACTTGCTACCTTTGCTGAGGACAAGGGTTTAATATCAGGCAGCTCACAACTACCTGTAACTCTAGTTCCACGTATTTTCTGGCTTCCTTGTGACCTGCACAAGTGGGCATATATGCTTGCAGACCTACAGTACACATTAACTTTTTAAAAAAAATGTTTTTTAATTTTTAGTTTAAATTTAAAGTTTTTTTAAACTTTAACTGGAAATATGTAGCTAAAAAATCACATTGGAAATGAAAATTTAAAAAAACAGACCTTTAACCAGGTGTGGTGGTATAAGCCTCTAGACACAGCACTTAGGAGGCAGAACCCCATGGATCTCTGGGAGTTGGAGGCCAGCCTGGAGGCAGAAACCCATGGATCTCTGGGAGTTGGAGGCCAGCCTGGTCTATATAATGCGTTCCAAGACAGGCAGAGCTACATAATGAGACCTTGTCTCAAAAAGCAAACAAATTGAAACTGGGTTTTTAAAAACTGTAGGTAAACATCGAACCGAATTTCTTTTAGAGGGTGTATGGGTTATTCAATATAGTAGCTGGGTCATGTTTTATTAAGTTCTATGAAAAACATTTATTCCCTTACTACAAACCATCTGTATTAGTTTTCTATTTTGCTTAGCAAATTACCAGGGACATAGTGGCTCAGGGAAAAAAAAGGGGGGCGAGAGAGACATATTCATTATCTCGATTTCTGTGAGTGAGGAATCTTGGCAGGGCTTAAACACATCTGAATGAAAATGGGCACAGAAACCAAAATAGCCGCTCTGTGGTGTGAAGAGGGAAAAGTTTATTCCAAACTGCCAAGGCTTGTCTCTAGGGAAAGCAAGGAGAAGCGACAGGAGAAAGATTTCTAGGACTGAATGGGAACCGGAGGAAGGAGGTGCCTTAGATGGGCTTTCTGTTGCTGCGATGAAACGCCATGACCAAGAAGCAAGTTGTCGAGGAAAGGGCTTATTTTGGTTTATACTTCCACATCACTCTTCATCCTTGAAGGAAGCCAAACAGGGCAGGGTCCTGAAGCAGGAGCTGGTGATGCAGGCGCCACGGAGGATGCTGCTCACTGACTTACTTGCTCAGCCTGCCTCCCTATAGAACTCAGGACCACAGCTCAGGAACGGCACCACCTACTTCCCTGTTGATCGCTCATTGGGAAAATGCCTTACAAGCACAATCTCCTCCACTAAGGCTCTTGCCTCTCTGATGACTCTAGCTATGCTAAGTTGACACAAAACCAGCCAGTTCAGGACACACACACACACACACACACACACACACACACATTTATTTAGCAAGTAGGAACTTTCCTCAAGTCCCTGAGGGAATAGTGGCTTTTATCTAAATGTGGAACCTTGGAAAAAAGGAATTTCTTGGGGGTAACCAAGCAATATTCACATTAATAAAGTTATTTTAGTCACCTGAGATCTTACTCTTTTAGCCTGGGGCTTAGGTCTTGTCCTTAGTTTACACGTTCTTGCCAGGATCCACCTGCTGAGGCTGGAGGTCTGAGATCCACCTGTCACAGGGTGTCCCCCCTGTGGTTCTCTGCAGTGAGGGCCTCATAGAAGCATGGTAATAGTTGCTTCAAAGTCAGCCTAGCTGGCTAAGGATGTGGCTCAGTTGGCATGGTGCTTACCTAAACACACACCATGACCTGACTTCAATTTCCCAGCAATGCTTACAGCCCAGGTTGGTGATTCATTCATATAACCCCAGACTGGAAGGTTATACAGGAGGATCAGGAGTTCAAAGACATCCTTGATTACATAGTGAGTTTGAGGCTAACCTGGGGAAAAAGGAGACTTTGTCGCTAAACGAGAAAAAGGAAATCGGAAGTTTTTCAGGGCATCTCTCCAGTTTACCAACACAGTCCTCTGACATTCAGTCAGCCCTTGATGTCCACAGAGGATGGGTTCAAGACCGAGAGACACCAAAACTTTCTCATGCTCAAGCCTCTTGTCTAAACCGGAATAGTTTATTTATTTGTGTGTCGTGCATGCGTGGCCGCCTACCACTGTCTGCCTGTTCCTTTAGTTAAAGTCTTTCCCTGAACCTCACATTTTTTCCAGGTTGGCTGGCAGCCAGCAGGGCCTAGTCATCCTCTTAACCCCACGCCCTCCTTGCCCAGAGTTGGAGTTACAGGCATGCCCAGGATGGCTGGCTTACTCCGTGGGTACCGGGATCTGAACTCTGGTCTTCATAGTTGCGAGGTAAAAGCTCTCACCTGCTAGGCTATCTTTCCACCTCACCCTCTTGCTTTTGTTTTGCGGCCGGAGGAAGCGTAGATGCAGGGCACACAGTGTTTTGGCTATAGAGCCTAACAAAGAAGGAGCCGGCTCCTGGTAGCCACAGGCCATAACTGCACTTAGGAGCAGGGACTTTAGTCACTTTTCTTGTCACTGACAGACTATGTGACAGAAGCAACTTGAGGAGGAAGGATGTGTTTTGATTCCTGGGAATTTCAGTACATCACGGGTCGGAAGGGCAGAGTGAAGTAGTTCCACAGCAGAGGGACATCTGCCTGTTGCTTCTTACATAGTGGTCAGGCCAGGGACCAGCAAATGAGACCGTGAAGCAAGGCTGGGTTACAAGCTTCAAAAGTTCGGTTCCTGGGGAAACTGAGGTTCTTACTCCCCTGCCTCTCTCTCTTGGTTTTCTGTACTCCTGGCTGACCTGGAACTCACTCTGTAGACCAGGCTGGCCTTGAACTCAAAGATCCGCCTGCCTCTGCTTCTGAGTGCTTGTCATCACCGCCTCGTTCTTTGTCATTATTAAAAGAACCTAAGGACAGATTTGTAGGGAAGCTTAGGAAAAATTTAACAGGTTTAAAAGAAAAAAAGCTGGGCAGTAGTGGTGCATGCCTTTATTTAGTTCAGGCACTCCTGAGGTGAGTGGATTTCTGAGAGTTCGAGGCTAGCCTGGACTACAGACTGAGCTCCAGGACACAGAGAAAACCTGTCTGGGGAAAAAAAATGAAAAAACAAAACAAATAAATAAAAGAAAAAGCACAAGGAAAGAAAGCTGTACATCTTGTCTGTCTGGAGGTGGGATAAGGAAAAGGAAAGAGAAAGCCATTTGTCTTAGTTTGGGTTTCACTGCTGTGAAGACACACTGTCTTAGCATTTTATTGCTGTGAACAGATATCATGACCAAGGCAACCCTTATAAGGACAACATTGAATTGTGGCTGGCTTACAGGTTCAAAGGTTCAGTCCATTATCATCAAGGACGCATGGCAGCGTCCAGGCAGATATGAGCAGGAGGAGCTGAGAGTTCTACATCTTCATCTGAAGGCAGCTAGCAGAATACTCACTTCCAGGCAGCTAGGACTAAGATACTAAAGCCCAAGCCCACAGTGACACACTTCCTCCAGCAAGGCCACACCTCCAAATAGTGCTACTCCCTGGACCAAGCATATTCAAACCATGACAGACACCATGACCAAGGCAGCTCTTATAAAGGCAAACATTTAATTGTGGCTGGCTTACAGTTTCAGAGATTCAGTCCATTATCATCTTGGTGAGAACCATGGCCACATGAAGGCAGACATGGTGCTGGAGAAGAAGCTGAGATCTACATCTTGATCCTAAGGCAATCAGGAGTCTTTCTTTCCCAGGCATCCAGGAGGAGGGTCTCTTCTGCACTACTCAGAGCAAGAGCATAGGACCTCAGAGTCCACTGGGCGGTGGTGGCTCACGCCTTTAATCCCAGCACTTGGGAGGCAGAGGCAGGTGGATTTCTGAGTTCGGGGCCAGCCTGGTCTACAGAGTGAGTTCCAGGACAGCCAGGGCTACACAGAGAAACCCTGTCTCGAAAAACCAAAAAAGAAAAAAAAAAAAAAGAAGAATGAAAAAGCCAAAATATCAAATTACTGGGGAAAGCACACTTACCCTCTGGGAAGGGTCTAAGAGGGACAGAGCAGAAAAGAGAGGAGCTACTGGAAGAGAAGACCCAGCAGCTGAGAGTGCTTGATGCTCCTCCTCAGAGGCGAGTCCGGTTCAGAGGACTCCTTTCTCAAGCAGCTCACAAAGGCTTGCAGTTCCACATTCAGGGGATCTGAAGCCTGCTCTGGTCTCCATAAGCATCCGCATACAGAAGGCACAGATGCACAGACAGACAGACAGAGCATCTACACACATGTAGCACAGACACACATATGTACAAATAAATAAGACGAAAGAAAGGTGACTCAGTCTTGAGCTGTACTCCCAAAGCCGGTGAGTTGCTAGGTCCTCCTGGATGAACACCTTTGTTTTGGGTAGCCTGGAATGTTAAGTCTCTACCCAAAGCCAGAGGTAGTTCTATCCCTGTAGTTCATCCAATTTAAACTTTTACCTGTCTAGCTTACAAATGAGTGAGACTCAAACTATTGTCATTTTATTGGCTTTGACAATTACTGGGGGCAGTAATCTACTAATCTACTTTTCTAATGGCTGGCCTGGCTACTTCTCCAATGGTGTACCCCAAATACATGATGTTTCTCCTGGTCATATGTTCATGGTCCATCTCTTATCATAAAGGTTTTCCCTTTTCCCTTTATTCCCTTTTCCCTTTTCCCTTTTCCCTTTTTCCCATTTTCCCTTTTCCCTTTTTTCCCTTTTCCCTTTATTCCCTTTTCCCTTTTCCCTTTTTCCCTTTTTCCCTTTCCCTTTCCCTTTTTCCCTTTCCCTTCCCTTCCCTTTCCTTCTCTCTCTTTCTGCCTCTGCAACCCCCAACCAGCTAACTCAAAACCCAACCACCTCGAATCCCTCCAGTCACTGGCTGTAGCCCTTTTTATTTAACCAATAGTTTTAAATTAAGGAACAAGGTTTGCACAACACAAACTATTAAAGGGGAGAATTCTCTCCTAGGCAACCAGACCTCCTGGTACAGAATTTAGCATTATAATACACAGCAACTGACCAAACCTTAACACATCCCTTAATGGGGAATCAACCATGCCATGACCAAGGCCGCTGTAACATCTCCCTGCCTCTGAAGAGGTAACCTGAAAACCATGTAGGAGATGGGCTGAACTTGGAGAAGAGATGCAAGCCCACCTCCACTATTAAGAGCTAACAATCTAGTTCTAAAGCTGTTCACCAGAAGGAACTTGTGTCTGAACTGGAGTTTCAGTTTTACCTTCCAGGCTCCCTTCTGGCTAGGCCTGAGTGTCAAGAGAATCCTTAGGACAGGGTTGCCCCTCTTACCGACTTTTCTATTTCTATAATAAAACACCATAACCAAGCAGTTATGGTGGTGCTTTGATCCCAGCACTCAGGAGACAGAAGAAGGTGGATCTCTGACTTTGAGGCCAGCCTGCTCTACAGAGTGTGTTTTAGGACAGCCAAGGCTATACAGATAAACCTTATCTCAATGAAACAAAACAAAACAAAACAAAACAAAATCCAACAACAACAACAAAATGAACCAAAAAACCAAAACTAATTAACCAACCAAACAAAAATTCCTCATCACAGCTAGTGCAATTTATAGAAGGGCTTACTTTTGGGCTTACTGTTTCACCGGGATAAGAGTCTGTTGCCATCACACAAAGGACGTGTGGCAGCAAGCACCAGGCACATCAGAGGGAAAAGGCACGAACTCACTTCTCAAACCTCAGGCAGACAACAGAGAGAAACTTGGAACAGCACAGTGTTTGGAAACCTCAAAGCCCACCTCCAGGGCCACACACCTAAGCCTTCCCAGACAGCAATGGACCAGGGGACCAAGTGTCCAGATATCAGCACTAGGTGCGGTGTGTCATTTAAACCGTCACACTGCCTGTGCGGTGTCTATACCCTCTTTCAATCAGTTCTGCTCTGAAGACCCACTTTTGCCTGCCAGGTCCCGCAACCTCTCAAAGTAGCAACATCAGCTGAGGGCCAGGTGTTCAAACACGAGCCACGGGACATGTCACTTTTGAGCCATAGAGGGATAACATAGGATATGTGTACCAGGGACCAGAGCTTTCCCAGGTATGACTGAATTCTGATTAACTTGGTTTCATCTTGTTTCTTTTTTGAGAGTGGTACTGGGCATTGAACCCAGAGGCCTTCTCCATGATAAACAAGCCTTCTGTAGAGCTATACCTCAGGTCGGTTCCAGTATATACGTACTTAATATTTTGAGAGATTTCTTTCTTTTCTTCTTCTTCTTTTTTTTTTAATGTGTATACATGTGTACCAGACCCACCGGCAGGAGTTGAACAGCCTCTGAGGGGGCAGTGAGGATGATTATAGGAAAGACAGACAGAAGAGATGAGAGATAGATTGGGAGGGCTTCTAGTTAATACTGAAGCCTCTCTCGTAAAATACTGCATTTATTTTACATAACCTTTTTATACCCCACAGTGCCTTGGGATGCAAAATCACAAGCTAGCAGAAACAATGACTGACATATACATAGGATGTCTGTTTTTATCTGGAGGCCTCCCTGTTTCTTCCACCAGGATTAATAGAAAATTTGACCCCTTGCTTTGAGCTTCAAGTGTAGCTTTTCTTACCATTCCATGTGTTAGTGGGCCAGGAAATCTGTCAGCCTACCCTGCCCTGCCCTGACTCTTCCTGGCAGGTAGACTTTCAAAGAAGGCGGCAAGATGGCTCCCAACATTTGTGCGCCTGTGTGAGCTTATATGCATGCGCTGTATGTAAGTGCCACTGGAAGCCAGAGGACATTGGATTCCCTGGAACTGGACTTATAAGCAGTTGTGAGCCACCTGACTTAGGGGCTGGGAACAGAAGTCAGTTCCAGCAAGTGATCTTAACCACTGGGCCACCGCTCAAGCACAGATGTTCTCAACTTGTGGGTCTCAACCCCTTTGGGGGTTGAACATCATAGTCTGCATATGAGATGTCTACATTATGATTCATAACAGTAGCAAAATTATGGTTATGGAGGAGCAACAAAATAACTTTATGGTTGGGGGGTCACCACAACATGAGGAAGTGTATTAAAGAGTTGAAACATTAGGACGGTTGAGACCCACTGCTCTAGCTCTTTTGTGTGGTTGTTGAAAGGAAGGAAGGAAGGAAGGAAGGAAGGGAGGGAGGGAGGGAGGGAGGGAGGGAGGGAGGGAAGGAGGGAGGGAGGGAGGGAAAGGGAAGGAAGAAAGGAAGGAAGGAAGAAGTAAGAAATAAAGAAAAATGGTCCAGACATGGTGGGCCACATCTTTTTGCTTTGTCTTTTGTTTTTTGAAACAGGGATTTTCTCTGTATAGCCCTGGCTGTCCTAGAACTCACTCTGTAGACCAGGCTAGCCTCAAAGTCACAGAGATCTACCTGACTCTGTGCTGGGACCAAAGGCATGCACCACCACCTTAAAGGCATGGCCCATACCTTTAAGTCCAGCACACAAGAGACACAGAGGCAGGTGGATCTCTGTTGAATTTCAGATCTCTGTGAGTTCCAGGCCAACTTGATAGTGAAGCCCTGAAAAAGAGGAAGAGGAGGAAGAGGAAGAGGAGGAAGAGATGGAAGAAGAAGAGAGAGAAGAAGAAGAGAAGAGGGAGAGGGAGAGGGAGAGGGAGAGGGAGAAGAAGAAGATCAACTTAGAAGGCAGATATAGGATAATTATAAGCCAGCTTGGGCTGCCTCTGGAAGCCTCAACGCAAAGCAATCAACTGTATTGAGTTTCACTGTTGTATACACTGAATGGACTACCTGTGAAACTCCAAAATTCTGGAGAAAAACACATTCAAGATACTCCATATGATGATTTAGCATCATTTAATATTCCCCAAACTTTTCTAGCAAGGTGCCCCTAATTGAAGAAACAGAGCATAATTAGCAGTTGGTAAGTCTAGCTAAACCTTAACACAAAAAGTAGACCCTGAATGATTTTGATGACTAAGTAGCACATCTTTCTGAAAGTCGGGTAGTTTCCAGTCTTTTGCCTTCTGCAAACCAAAGGAGAAACTAATCTCTTTCTTGGTTAGGAGGTCATTAAATGATGTTTGTTCTGGGCTTAGGTGTAGAAACCAGAAAGCCAGACTATCAGATCTGAGCCTGGGCTTTATAACAAACTCCATGCCGACTTCAGCTAGGTAGTAAGATCCAGAGAGGGAGGGAGGGAAGGAAGGAAGGGAGGGAGGGATGGAGAGAGAGGTGGAGGAGGGAGAGACAGAGGGAAAGGGATGGGGGAGAGAGAGAGAAGGGAAGGGAGGAAGGGGGGAGAGAGGACAGAGAGGAGTGTGTGACAGTGAGGAAAGAGAGGGGACACAGAGATACTCTTGAAAACAGAGTTATGCTGTTTTCAGCATAAAAAAAAAAACCCAGAACTTGAAAAATATTGTGGTGGTTCGAATATCTTTGGCCCATGGAGCGGCACTATTAGGAGGTGTGACCTGGTTGGAGGAAGTGTGTCACTGTGGTGATGGGCAATGAGAACTCTCATCAACAAAGTCTTCCATATTCTGACTAGGATGGTCCATTAAGGCCCGCTGAATGCATTCCACTGCTTTCCAA
>NW_021604795.1:143281-167111 GCF_004785775.1 Grammomys surdaster
AATCCAAAGTCCCAGAATCTGTATTCTTCCAAACAAAAGCATGGTCAGGTCCGTCACAGCAATACCCCAGTCCCTAATACCAACTTCTGTCTTAGTTAGGGTTTTACTGCTGTGAACAGACACCATGACCATGGTAAGTCTTATAAGGACAACATTTAATTGAGACTGGCTTACAGGTTCAGAGGTTCAGTCCGTTATCATCAAGGTGGGAGCACAGCAGCATCCAGGCAGGCATGGTGCAGGAGGAGCTGAGAGTTCTACATTTTCATCTGACGGTTGCAAGGAGAAACCTGGTTCCCACGTGAGGAGAGAGGGTTTCATTGCTCACCCCACAGTGACACCCTTCCTCCAACAAGGCCACGCCTACTCCAACAAGGGGAAACAGAGATACTCTTGAGAACAGAGTTATGCTATTTTCCAACATTTAAAACAAAAACAGAACTTGAAAAACTTTGGTACTATAACAAAATCCCTTACATGCATGTCTATTCATATATGTATATATGTATGCATATCTGATGTGAAAATCACCTCATCCCAACAGTAACTGGTATTCACACTGCTTGGAAAAAGATGTTTTTAGCTGCTGCCGCCTTCTTCTTCCTCCTCCTTCCTCCTTCCTCTTCCTCCTCCTCCTCCTCCTCCTTCTTCTTCTTTTTCTTCTTCTTCTTTCTTCTTCTCCCTCTCTCTCTCCCCTCTCCCGTCTCCCTCTCCCCTCTCCCTCTCCCTCTCCTTCTCCCTCTCCCTCCCCTCCCCCGTTCCTCCCCCTCCCCTGCTCCTCCCCTCTCCCTCCTCCTCCTTCTCCTCCTGCTCTTCCTCCTCCTCCTGCTCCTCCTGCTGCTCCTGCTCCTGCTCCTCCTGCTCCTCCTCCTCCTCCTCCTCCTCCTCCTCCTCCTCCTTCTCCTCCTCTTCTTCAGCAGCCCTATGCTGACCCATGCTAGGCACATGCTTCCCTGGTGAGCTTCATCTCCGACAGTCTTCATAGACTGCAGAGTGAGGTGTGGTGTGGTGTGTGTACTCAGGAAGCTGAGGCAGAAGGATTTCTTGAGTTCAAAAGTGGAAAACCCTGCTTTAAAAATGGGGTTGAATTGTGGGGTGGGAGCTGGAGAGATGATTCATCAGTTAAGAGCGTTTGCTGCTTTTCCAGAGGACCAGAGATTTGGTCCCCAGCACCCTCTCGGGTGCTCACAGCCTCCTGCAACTCCTACTCTATGTTGCCTGACACCAAGTTCTGGCCTGCCTGGTCACCTGCACACCAACCAGACAAAAACAAAGGCATTATTTGTCCCAGCACGGCTGCTGTAATTAATTACCATAAGCTCATTTCTCAGATTCTGGAGATGGGGTAACTGAGAATACGGTATCCAGCTGTCCTAGAACTCCTGGTGCAGACCAGGCTGGTCTTGAACTCACAGAGATCTGCCGGTCTCTGCCACCTAAGTGCTTAGATTAAGGGAGGGCATCACCGTGTTAGAATCTCTTTCACTGGCGCACCTTCGTGACCTAACCATTTCCCAGAGGCGCACTTCCTAATGCTGTCACTTTGCGGGGTTAGGCTTTCAACAAGTCACAAAACCTGTCTCCGATAACTTGCAAAGGGTGGATCTAGTAGGTTAAGGGCGAACAGGGAATGACTTGTAGTTACAACGGGGACCTAGGGGTGCTTCTCGGTGGCAGTGTGTTTTGTGTTTTTCTTTCCTTTCACCACAGCCATAAACAACTTTGGGAGAGAAGGGTTTATTTCTGCTTCCAACTCTCAGGTCACACTCACAGTCACTGAGGGACTTTAGGACAGGAACTCAAGGCAGGAAGAAGCCTGGAGGCAGGAACTGATGCAGAGGCCATGGAGGAGTGCTGCTTACTGGGGTACCCTATAGTTTGCTCAGCCTGTTCTCTCTCTCTCTCTCTCTCTCTCTCTCTCTTCTCTCTTCTCTCTTCTCTCTTCTCTCTTCTCTCTTCTCTCTCTCTTCTGTCTCTCTCCCCCTTTCCCCTCTCTCCCTCCCTCCCTCTTTCCCTCCCTCCCTCTTTCCCTCCCTCCCTCCTCTTTCCTTTCTTTCTTTCTTTCTTTCTTTCTTTCTTTCTTTCTTTCTTTCTTTCTTTCTTTCTTTCTTGATATGGTTTCTCTGTGTAGCCCTGGTTGTTCCGGAACTTGCTTTGTAGACCAGGTTGGCCTCGAACTCACAGAGATCCACTTCCCTCTGCTTCCTGCTTAATCCTGCTGGGATTAAAGGCATGCACCACCACTGTCTGGCTCAGCCTGCTTTCTTATAGCACCCAGGACCAGGGGTGGCACCATCTACAGTGAGCCGGCCCCTTTCTACATCAATTAGACTTGCCGACAGGACGATCTAGTGGGGGCATTTTCTCAATGGAGATTCCCTCTTCCAAAATGACTCTAGCTTGTATCAAGTGGACATACACCTAGCCAGCACGACAGGACTGACCTGCGACTTTATATGTTCCCGCTTCTACACCCCAAGTGCTGGGACTGCAGACCACGTACCACCATGCCTGATTTCCGAGGGGCTAGGGTTGAATGAAGAGCTTCGTGCATTGCTATGCGGTACCCAAGGCACTACGTCCCAGTCCCGCGGTTCTTGCCTCTGATTACTGAACTACTCCATTCTGCAGAGCTGAACGCTACAACCTGCCCGTCTTCTTTGTGTATAGGCGCACCATTAACTTCTAGAAAGCTGGATGCAAGAAATAGCAAGTGCTGCTCGCTTTTCACGGTTAGCTCGTAAAAACCCTTCAGTGTATGTTCGAACAGCACAGTGCTGTGCATGCTTCCTGCCTCCTGAGCCTGGCGGCTTGCAGATCTTCTTTTACGGGAAGAGAGCTTTTGGTTAGGAGAAGTGGGTTCTGTGATGTGAAAAGCTCAGTTTAGAGTGCTCTAAAGGCAAGAACAAGCGAGAACGCCAAGGCTAGCTCCTGGGGGAGAGCTGTAAATATGGGTGTGAACTCGTAAGCTCCAAAGCCCAGAGAGTGACGGGATTCAGGTAAATGTTTTCAATTATCGGTAGAGTGAAGATATAGCTGAGAGGTTTTCTTGTTCGTCATAACTCAGAGTCACTACGTAGCTGAGGATGCCCTTGAACTTTTGGGCTTCCCACCTCAATCTCCGGAGTGCTGGGACTGTGGGGCTGAACCATCATCACATTTGGTTTACACAGTGATGGGGCTTAGACTTGGGTCTAACTGATGTGCATTTCTAGACTCTGTTATTAAGTTTTAAGTAGCGTGGGAGTGCGTGCGTGCGTGCGTGTGTGCCTGCGTATGCCTGTGTGTGCGCGTGCATGATGCTATGGTGTGCTTCCCACCACGTGGGCCCCAGAGATTGAGCTATTATCAGGTTGCTCCCTACAGATCAATGTCACTGTCCTCATTTTTCTTATTTTTGTTTGATACACAGGGTCTTTTACTATGTAGTCCTTGGTAGCCTAGACATATGTGTAGCCAGACAAGCTGGCCTTAAACTCACGGAGATCCACCTGCTGCTGCCTTCCTAGCACTGGGATTAAAGGTGTGCGCCACTGCGTGGGACCTAAAGGTTACTATTTATTGTTTTTGAGACAGGGTCTCGCTGTACAGTACTGTCTAGCCTGGAACTTACTATGTAAACTATGCTGGCCTCAAATTTCCATTCTCTCTCCTGAGTGCTAAGGTTGAAAGTGTGCCACCACATCCATCCTGGGCTTAAAGATTTTTCAAAATTGTCTGTGTCTCTATGTCTCTCTCTGTGTGTGTACCCAAGATGCCTTTGTATATCAGAATAGTCTGGGGCTGGAGTTACAGGTGGTTGTGAACCACCTGCGAAATGGGTGCTGGGAACCAAATTTAGGTTCTCTGAGAGAACATTGCATGTGTTTAATCACTGAGCTATAGCTCCACTCCCAGGTTTAATGTTTTTATTATTATTATAATATTATTTTTGGTCTTTGAGACATGGCCTATGTGGCCCTGGCTAGCCTCAACTTCATATGTAGACCAGGCTGCATGGATTCTGCACCTGATTCTGCTCCAAGTGCTAGGAATAGAGGTGTGTGTCATCATACCTGCTCCTGAGTGTTGTGTGGCTAGTGTTTTGTTTTTGAGACAGCGTGGGCTCAAATTCACTACATAGTGAAAATAACTTCAATTTTCTGATCCTGTTGCCTCTAACTCTAAAATTTGGGGAAACCAGTCCACTGTAACTGAACCATGCTCAATTATGGATACAGGCGCTCAGAACTTCATGGTAACTGGAAAGTGAAGGGGCTTAAGAGTTGTGAAGGAACTAAGGATTCTTTTTAAAAAAAATATTTAAAGATGTATTTTTATGCTGGGCTTGCCGGTGTATGTCTTTAATCCCAGGAGTCCAGGAAGCACAGGCAGGTGGCCTGTGAGTTCGAGGCCAGTCTGGTTTATAGAGTGAGTTCCTAGACAGCCAGGGTTACAGAGAAACCTTGTCTTAGAAAACAACAACAAAAAGAATTTGTTGTGTTCACATCTTTTGGCTCGATATATGTCTGTGGTTACCAAAAGACAGTGTCCGACCTGAAGGTGTAAGTCGTCACGTGGATGGTGGGAGTCAAACCTAGGGCTTCTCCAGCGGCAACAAGTGCTGTTAACTATAGAGCCATTTCTACAATTCTAGACGTAAGGTTTTTTGTTTGTTTGTTTTTCGAGAGAGGATTTCTTTGTGTAGCCTTGGCTGTCCTAGAACTAGTCACAGTGAACCCCCTGCCTCCTCCAGAGTGCTGGGATGAAAGGCCTGTGCCACCAACGAGAGCCTAAGATTTTTAAAAGTTAGTGTCATTTACTTTACACCAGGCTAGTTGGTTTCTCATGGTCGATCGTTTTTAAATTTCATTTTTGAGACGAGGTCTCACGTATCCCAGGCCCTTTTAAAAAAAACTTCCTATGTAGTTGAAGATGACCTTCGACTTCTTACCCTCCTGCCTCTCTCTCCCTCGGGCTTCGGGGTTGTCTGGCAGGCGTGACTTTACAAACTGAGCTCAGTCTGGGTCTTGTCATTTTAGAGATGATGAAAATCTGGGTTTAGGGAAGGTTCAATCAACTGCTCAAGTCACAAGAGCCAGGCCCAATGAGACTCTTGACACAGGAGTTTGTTAAGGACCAACTACTCTGCCTCCTGTCCTCTCTCTCGCTCGCTGCCCTACTCGACTCAAGAGATGAATTTCACAAACGACTAAAAGCGAGGTGCAGAGGACCTAGTGGGTCCAGAGAGCAGATGGGCGGATCCTCAACTGCCAGCTCTTTCCAGAGGGCACAGGCCCCGAGGGCTGGATTTGGCATTCCACTGCACTTGATAAGGGAGGTCGGGAGCGAGCGCAAGCTCCGGGAGGAGACCACAGGAGTCAACTGAGGAAGAGCTGTCACAAAGCAAGCGCAAGGCAGGTGGAGGAATTCTCCTCTGGAAGGCCGGCGTCGGCCAGGCTCGGGTTCCTTTCCGCCTCTCCGGGCTTTTTGAAAGCCCCCGGAGGTAAAAGCCGCCGACTCGAGGCGAAAGCAGAGGCAGGCAAGGTGCACGCGTGAGGCCCCGGGTGGGAACGGGCAGGCGCAATCGCGAACTTGAGCCATCGCCGCGATTTCCCCGGGCGAGCGGGAAGAGCCCGAGAGGCCGCGGAGGGGGAGCCGGGCCGCCCTGGGTGGGGCCGGGAAGGGCCCAGGCCGCGGGCGGCGCCCGGCCACGTGACCCGGCGTGTTGTGGTCCGGCCCGCGTGGGTGGCGGGAGCGGCGCGGGGGCGGGGAGGGGCGTGTCACGTGACAGGGTTTAAATCTCCCGCAGCCGAGCCGCGGGGGCGCCAGTGCCGCGCGTCGAGCGGAGCAGAGGAGGCGAGGGCGGAGGGCCAGAGAGGCAGTTGGAAGATGGCGGACGAGGCGGCGCTCGCCCTTCAGGCCGGCGGCTCCCCTTCCGCGGCGGCCGCCATGGAGGCCGCGTCGCAGCCAGTCGAGGAGCCGCTCCGCAAGAGGCCGCGCCGAGACGGGCCTGGCCTCGGGCGCAGCCCCGGCGAGCCGAGCGCGGCGGTGGCGGCCGCCGCGGGGTGTGAGGCGGCGAACGCCGCGGCGGCCCCGGCGGCGCTGTGGCGGGAGGCGGCAGGGGCGGCGGCGGCGAGCGCGGAGCGGGAGGCCCCGGTGACGGCCGCGGTCGGGGACGGAGACAATGGGCCCGGCCTGCGGCGGGAGCCAAGGGCGGCTGACGACTTCGACGACGACGAGGGCGAGGAGGAGGACGAGGCGGCGGCGGCGGCGGCGGCAGCGATCGGCTACCGAGGTGAGTCCGCGCGCGGGGCCGCGCAGCCGCGTCCGTCCGCGTCCCCGCCTGTGACCCGGTCCCAGGTTGCCCGGGGCCCCGAGAGCTCCGCGGGCTTCGCGGCAGTGGCGGCGGCGGCGCAGTTCGGCCCTGGCTCGGCCGCGCGCCGCCGACCTCGCCGGCCCTGCTGCGGAGCCGCGCGCGGACTCGCCGCTCGCCTGGGCCGCCTTGCGCTGCTGCGCGCAGTCGCCGGGGCGGCAGGCTCTCGCAGTTTGTCCGTAAGAGTTAAGTTTTCCCTCCCTCGTCTTCGTTTACCAAAGCGTCTTTAGTAAAGTTGGTTGTTTTTTTTTTTCCTCGCTGCACACTTTGGTTTGCAACTTTGGGGCTGTCCCGTGGATCGACCTGCGATTGCGTTTGCAAACTGACACCTGTGTTTTTTGTTTTGTTTTGGATGGACCTGTCTTTTTTGAAGTTAGAAATTTTAATAGACCAAAGCTATTTCTTGAGGCACACTCTTAAAAATGTAATGAAATAGCTATTTCTAAAAACGTTACTTTTCTGCGACTGCATTTATCAGTTCAGTATAGAAGAGCAATAGCTTTACAGTACTTTAGTGAGCTTTTTTTTTTCTTAGAAAAATCATGTGTTCACCACATTTTTATTTTAAGTATTTCTTACATGTTTGCAATTCTGAAACAAACCTGCTTGGTTTTGCCCTGTTGACTCCAAATCTCCAAATGTTTTTTTTTTTTGTTTTTTTTTGTTTTGTTGTTTTTGTCTTTTTGTAATAATGTGACCTAACTATTTTTCCTGAAAAGCTTTGTCCAGGATTTATCGGAGTCTGTCAGTGACCTAAATGTTTGTGGACCATCTAATAGGGCATTGGCCATGAATTAAAAAGCAAAACAGCATGCTAGGGACTGGGATAGTAGCTCTTGGTTTCAGCTATTAAGGGGAAACAAATCGCATCAAGTATGTTTTATGGTCTTTAAAGCATAAATTTGCCAACACCTGGGAGGCTGAAGCAGGAGGATCACTACTTGGAGGGCTACAGAAAGAGACTTTCTCTGGTTGGGGCAGTGAGGACACAGCTAGGGATTGATTTTATCTCAGTGACATTTAGAGGTAATTTCTATTTGATGCATTTCATGAAGTTGTATTTTATTGTCCTGGGCATGGAACCCAGAGCCTTTTTTGAAAGCATGTTTCTGTTGGGCTACACAGATTTTATTTGTGTGTGTGTCTTCGTTTTGGATTTTCGAGGTAGGGTCCCCATATAGCCCAGGCTGGTCCGGAACTCACTATTTTATATATAGGTCAGGCTGGTTTCCAATGTCTGTGCCTTCCAGGTGCTGGATTTGTCTTGAACCCATGTGTCTCACCATATATAGGCCAGGTGGGCCTCAAAGTCCCTGGGATGGCAGGTGTGGACAGCAAGGCCCAGCTGGGGATTGTCTCAGCAGCAGCCTTTTGATCTCTTTGACAGACAACCTCCTGTTGACTGATGAAATCATCACTAATGGCTTTCATTCCTGTGAAAGTGATGACGATGACAGAACGTCACATGCAAGCTCTAGTGACTGGACTCCGCGGCCGCGGATAGGTATGCTTCAGGCATGTGCATCTTTGAAACAGTCACCCTTCCTTCCTTCCATCCTTCCGTCATCCTTCCTTTTTGAGACAAGATATTTTATAGTCCAGGCTAGTTGAGTTGCTCTACAGTCTTGTGCACCAGCCTCTGGAGTATATCACAACCAAGGCTCTTTCTGACTTTCTCTTCCTTCTCCTTTCCTTTCTTCTTGATTTGGCATTTTCATGTATCCTATGATGGCTTTAAACTCCTGGAGTGTAGGATGTAAGGATGACATTGAACTGATATTCCTGACTTTAGCAGCTGCCCAGAGTGTTGGGATTACAGGTGTGCTGTACCATGTCCCTTTGTCAGTGGCTGAGGATGGTTCCTCACCATCTGTTTTCTTCTACACATTGTTTTTGCTTTGTATGTACCAGTCTTGGGTGTTTGTTTGTTTTGTTGTGGTTGTTGTCATCTGCTTGCTTGTTGAGGCAGGATCACTTACAGTCCAGACTGGGTTTAACTTATTGCAGCCAGCCCTTATCGGCCTTTAATTTCTGTTCTTGTGTCTAAATGCTGAGGATTATAGTTATTTGGTACCACCCCCCCCCACAGCTGCTTTTGTACCAACTCTCCGTCACCTTTACCATTTAGATTTAGTTGCTCAGGTATTGGTAAGATTTTTTTCTTGGCCTCCTGCATGGTAATTCCTGAGTTGATCACCCAAGTCCACTAACCCTTAAAATATTCAAACAGTCTAGACAGTGGTGGCATGCACGTTTAATCCCAGCACTCAGGAGGCAGAGAGAGGCAGGAGAATCTCTTGAGTTCTAGGCCAGCCTGATCTACAGAGCAAATTCCAGGAGAGCCAGGGCTACACAGAGAAATCCTGTTTCAAACCAAACCAACCAACCAACTAAAAAAACCCCTTAGACCTAAGCACTGCCTCCCCAAACTCCGGGTTAGTCGGATCTTGTTAGGGATATGATATGAAATACTGTTAAATTGTATTCTTTGCATAAAAATGTATATATTGCTAGCTCATTGCTTGAAAAAACTAGAGCTTGTTATTAGAAGTGGGATTGACGTGAGTCTTTCTTCCCTTAATATAGGTCCATATACTTTTGTTCAGCAACATCTCATGATTGGCACCGATCCTCGAACAATTCTTAAAGATTTATTACCAGAAACAATTCCTCCACCTGAGTTGGATGATATGACGCTGTGGCAGATTGTTATTAATATCCTTTCAGAACCACCAAAGCGGAAAAAAAGAAAAGATATCAATACAATTGAAGATGCTGTGAAGTTACTGCAGGAGTGCAAAAAGATCATAGTTCTGACTGGAGCTGGGGTAAGGAAGATACAAACAGGAAAGAGAAAGCTATAGATACTATTCCTCTTCCTGCTCTTGATGTAGCCTTTATTCATAAAAACTGAGGACAGCAGCAGTTGCTAAACTAGTTCAGTGTTTTGAAAAGTTTCCCAACTTTAAATCTTTGTATATTTATAGTACAATTGGTAAGTGGAATTATGGGTTTTTTGTTTTGTTTTTATTTAAGATTGTGTGTGTGTGTGTGTGTGTGTGTGTGTGAGAGAGAGAGAGAGAGAAGAGAGAGAAAGTGAGCGCATGCGCGTGAGCGAGCGCCCACAGAGGTCAGAAATGGGTGTTGGGTTCCCAGGGATTGGAGTTATAGTAAGTGTGGGCCTCACTGGCAAACCTGGATGCTCTGTTTAATGGCTAGACTGTATAGCTCCTGGACTTGTTTGGTTTTTACATGTATGAGTGTTTTACTTGTATGTATTTTTTTGTACCATTGTGTGAAGTGCCCAAGGAGTCCAGAAGGCATCAGATCCCCTGAAACTGGAGTGATAGATGTTTGTGAGCCTCCAAGTCCTCTACAAGAGCATCAAGCCATCTTCCCAACCCCTAGAGTGTTTACACATTGTATACTAGCTCCTAAAGATGATTTAGAAAAATCCAATCCTTTTGAAGTCTATGGTAGCGAGAATATAGTGGATAAAGTTTTCATGGAGAAAATAGAAACTTAATATTGGGAAGTTAACATTTTTACCTTTATTTCATTTTACTTTGTAAGATTATAGACACTTGGTCTTTTTCATTTGACTTGGTCTAAGAACTAAGTCATATTCTATGTTATGTAGTATGTTAGACATTCTGTTAGCAACCAGAGCAGTTTGAGCAAAGTGAAAAGTATTAAACGGTGATTCAGAATCTCAGTTGTGGGAGGCAGAGACAGGGGAACATGCCAAAGCATGTCTGTGTGCACTGGCCCCTCAACCCCAGAATAGGATTAGGTTTGCCTACAGGTATGATTTAGACAAGGGTTGGCTTTTTATTTTTTAGGGAAAAACGTTAAGTTTTTGTTTGAGTGTGTGATGGTTTGTGCTGCGGCACCTGTGGGAGTCAGTACATCTTGAGTTGTGAGTTGCTTGTTTCCTTCCTTTGCCAGGCTTGGCTTCAGGCTTGGTCAGAAGCACCTTAACTGGCTGAGCTATTTTGTAGGCTCCCAGTTTTAGTTATTCTTGAAACAGGGCCTTACTCACAGCCCTGGATGGCCTGGAACTTGGCAGAGATCCTCCTAACTATTGGGATTTTCAGGTATGTACTCCCATGCCTGGCTTTACTGTTGTTCAGGTGGTCTCTATAGCCTAGGATGATCTCAAACTTGCAGCAGTTCTTGTGTTTCTGAAGAATTGGGATTAGGGTTGTGTTCCAGAGAAATTTTTTTTTTTTTTTTTAACTCCAAGTGGAATGAATCCTGTACAACTAGAATGAAATAAAAAAAGCTTGTCTCTTCCCCTATTCAGAGTGTCAAGATTTATCTGAAGAAAAAGGATTATATCTAAAAGTTTCATAATTTTTATTTATTTAGACACAGTATCACACTATGTAGCTCTGGCTAGCCTGGAACTTCCTTTGTAGACAAGGCTGGCCTCAAACTTGTAGAGATCCAGTCCTATTCTGCATCCCATATGCAAAGATTAAAGACCAGTGCCATCATACCTGGTTATTAAATTTTAAAAAGTTTGTGTTGCCATGTGTAGTAACACATGCTTTTAATTCTAGCACTTGGGAGTCAGAGACAGGTGAATCTGTGAGTTGGAGGCCAGCCTGGTCTATAGAGTTCCAGGACAGCCAGGGCTACACAGAGAAACCTTGTCGTAAAAAACCTTCAAATTTTTTTGTTTGCTTGTAAGTGTGTGGTGTGTTTATTTGTATATGTACACATGAGGACGTCAGAGGACAACTTGTAAGAATTCTTTCCTTACAATGTGCTCATCCAGCATGGTAGCTTTTAGCTGCTGACCCATCTTATTGGCCCTTTGTTGTAATTTATTTTCGCTGCTGGAGTTTTGAACCCAGGACTTAACATGTCAGGCACACACTCTACAACAGATCTATCCTTAGCCCTTACTTCTTAGGTTCCTTAGGGTGGCTACCTGAATTGAAGTGATCCTGCCTCAGCTGTCGTAGTTCTGACTATAGACTTGTGCTGTGCCGCCGTTCTGGGTTTTATTGTTACAACTTATAATTAAAAGTACATCCTTAACTGGATATGATGATGTATTTCCTTTAATCCCAGCTTCTGCCTCTTAGGACCTTACTGACTGTAACCTCAGCATTAGGATGTAGAGACAGGCAGATAGATCCCTGGAACCCAGCGGCTACCCAGCTTAACTAAAGTAGTAAGCCACAGGTCAGCAAGACACGACTATGTCAGATGGGAAGCTAGGTGGCCCATGCTTTAATACCAGTACTAGGAGGCAGGTCAAGGGTGTGTGTGTGTGTCTGTGTGTGTCTGTGTGTGTGTGTGTGTGTAGTGGGATCCTGTCAAACAAAAGAAAAAGAACACAAGTAAATAAATGATACAATCTTGGGCCAGAGAGATGACTGAGAACTTAAGAGGTCTTACTGTTAGTCAGGGGTCCCAGGTTCAGTTCGCAGCACCCTTATGGCAATTCACAACTGCATGATTGACATTTTCCAACCTCTCTGGACACCAGGCGCCTGTGTAGAACACATACACATGTAGGCTTCCCTATGTTCATATAAAAGAAAAATAAAGCCTAACGGCTTCTGTTGGAGGGGGGGAACTTTGCTGTGATATGTGTTAGGCAGGCAGTTCTAACTCCTAGACAACAAATGATTTTGCTGCTGTGATTGTCCCCAGCTAGTCTTGGAAATCAGCCCAAACAGCCCTTCAGTCTCCCTGAGTATCTGAGACTTCAAGCATGAACCAGTGTGCTCAGTCTATATAATACAGTATTGAAAGAAGTTTCAAAACTGCAGTATTCTTGAGGTAGTAAAAGCTGGCCATGTAAGAACAATTTGGAATGATTATCTGGTAGAAAGTCTTACCTACTTTTTGGTTAAAAAATGGAATTGATTTACTTCAACCAATTGTATTCTAATTTGTTTAAATGCACAAAGGTTAAGATTAGCCCATTAAAAAGAGTATGTGGCAGATTTAATCATACTTACTAATTTATGTATTTTACCTGTATTTGAAATTAGAAGGCTTGTGGTATTTCTGTTCAAACTTTGATTTTTCATCCCCTAATCACTAAATTGTATGTACTTAAGGTACTATGAAGGTAGACAATTTAATGGGGTGAATTATTTGTCTTATATATTTCAGGTTTCTGTTTCCTGTGGGATACCTGACTTCAGATCAAGAGATGGTATTTATGCTCGTCTTGCCGTGGACTTCCCAGATCTCCCAGATCCTCAAGCCATGTTTGATATTGAGTATTTTAGAAAAGACCCAAGACCATTCTTCAAGTTTGCAAAGGTATCAATTTTTTGTCTTTATGAAAAAGAGTTCTCACGTGTAGGCTTCTTAAGTTTACATTTATTGCCCAGTGACTTGGAAGCTACCAGTGGGGTAGCCAGAGCTTAGGTTGTTTTAGGACTGATTTTAAATAACGTACTTTTGGTCTTTTGCCTGTGTGTCTTGCCTTCTCCTTTGGAAGTTTGTAGATCAGATAAAAATGACCTGTTTTCACTTTTAATCTTTTTCTGAGTCATAAAGGTTATAGGACCTACTGTGGTATGTTTTGTAGTGGACAGGTTTTAACATGTATCTGTCTGAAAATGATTTTTAATTACTGAAGGTTGAGATGACGTTTTGGTAAGCATTAGAGGACCCTCTAGTCTTTCTAGTATATAAAAGTCAGTCACTGTAATGGCTTATGGCTATTGAATACGTGTAATGACACAAGTGGAGGGCATATTTACTAGATTTTAAAGACTGCTAAAGAAAAGTGAGATATACTAATTGCACTTATTAAATACTAACAGGCAAACAAATGTTTGGGACTGTGTTCAGAAGCCAGGTGTAGTAAGGAGACTTCATGATCAGCCAGGGAGGGGAGGGCGACATCATGAGACTCAGCTTCAAAAACAAAGTAGTAGCAATTGTTTATTAGGCATTTGAAAATTTCACTTTCATATGAACTAAAAAAGAATGAACACTTGGCCCCTGTGTCTGTTGTGCAGCTCCACTATAGAATATAAAGTTCATGTAAATTGTCCCAAGATTTTAGTTACTAGAAATTTTGCAAGATTTTTTCAGTTCAATCTTAAGGTTTTTTGTTTTGAGACAGTCTGATGTAGGCCAGGTTGGTCTTGAATTTCGCTTAGCCATGAATGGCTGTTGAACTTCCTGAGCCTCCTGCGTCCATAGAGGCAGGAGCTACTATGGCTGGTGGTGTGGAACTTGGAAATACACTGTTCAGAAGGTGCTTCTGATTTAGAGAAATGTTTTAGAGAGAAGTCTTAAAAAGTTGCATCTCTGGAGGGGTGGAATAGTGAGTGGTGCTATACATACCAGAGTGCATCTGTGGATGTGACAGCACCACCTTAGTTTAGGAGATAGGGCTCACACACGTCACACAAGAGTTCCTGGAATAGAACTCAGGTCAGCAGATTTGGCAACAAACTTGTCCTCACCAATCCATCTCCCATCTTGTAAGCCCTAAAGTGGATTAGAAAGGCTGTCTTCATAGAGTACATTCTCAGAATTGTAAGGGAAGGCACATTCTAGATCTTACCTCAGCATCCTGGGTGTTGGGATTAGAGGATGGCCATACTTTGCAGCCAGGGTGTACTGTTGGAAGCTGTGGGGCTACACTGTTTCAAAGAACACCAGTCAGAGATTTTTTTTAATGGATGCAGGACCCTGGTGTTTTATGGTAGACACAGATTTAGAAAGGCCAGCAGGTAACTAGAGGTTACTTTCGTCTTAAGCATAGCTGGTTAGTGACTATATGTTAGTATCCCAACAATTTGTCTTGTAAATTCTGTTGTGAGTTGGGGAAACTGCATTGTCAGATCTAGACTTTTTTTTTTTCTATTTTTATTTACTACAGGATTGTCAAGTGCAGATACATATCTAAAATTGAAAGTTACATATATTTTTAAAAGTTCCATATATTTTTAAAATTACATCTACTTATTTACTACTTGTGGAGGTGTTTGGGCAAGCATTATTTTGTTCCTCTTTAGGGGACTGTAAGGACTAGAATCCAGTAATCCTAGCTCTTTGATAAGGTGTAACAGGCAAACCATTTTATGTCCCGAATCCCAGGGTTCAGGAGGTGGAGGCAGAAGGATCTCAAGTTAAGGCCAGTCTCTGCTAAACACTTGAGTTCCAGATCCTCCTGGGTTACAGAGTGAAATAGTACACAGTGGTAGAGCATTTTTTCACACAAGGCCCCAGATTTTGTTACTCACAAAGGACATATGTATGTTTTTCCTAAATTTTAATTGGGTTCATAGGGCAGGCTGGAGGCATAAAAATTAGCCTTTGATAAATAAAAAGATAAATGAGATAATAAAAGTGACCTTAGTTTATGGATGATATTCTATACATAGACCCGAAAAGCTTCACCAGAGAACTCCCCCTTTCTGTGTATCACTTAGCAAACATGTCTGGGAAGAAAATCTGGAAAAAGTCTTAATAGTCATTATGGACAACAGAGGCTGGAGAGATGAGCCAGTGGTTATGAGTGCATACTGCTTCTTACACATTTCAGAGGTCAGTTTCTAGCACCTATGTCCAGAGGCTCTACAACTGCCTGTTATCACCAGTCTCAGTACAGTCAGTCACATGCTGTTGGCCTGCAGGTCTTCACTTCCACGGCACCTGCACTCACCTGCATCCTCGACCCCAGACATACCAATAATTGAAAGCTTTAAAATAGGGGCCATTAAGAGTGCTTGTTCTAGCACAGAGGATCTGGGTTTGGTTCCTGCCACCCACATTGTGGCTTACACCTATCCATTACTCCACTTCTCTCCAATTCCCTTTTCTGGCATCACTGGGCAACAAGCAAGCATGTGGTACATATATATTACCTTGAGACAAAACGTTCATGCATATAAAATTAATACAAAAAACCAAGGGTTAGGTATGGTAGTGCAGGTCTTTAATCTTAGTCCTTTGGAGTTAGAAGCAGGTGGATCTGTGTCTTGGAACAGCTAGGGCTACCTAAGACCCTGTCTTTAATTCAGTTTTATATGTATGAACTATGTATAACATGAAGCATGTATAATGCTCTACATCATCGTGTGTGGGTTTGCATGTACATGGTCACATTCACTAGGAATTAGTTCATAGCTTTCCTAATTGAAATTCTTTTATTTGGTTAGTCAGATTGGCATACTATAAAAAAAATTCACTTATTTTCTGATATGTGATGAAATATTATATAATTCCACATGCATGATGACCTATCAATTACTTTAAGTGGACAGATAAGTGCATATTTTTATAGTATACATTATGTCGTATATACATCATAGAATGGTTATATCGTTAGTAACATCCGTTACTTCACATATGTATTTCTACTCTTACATGAAGACATTGTAGATACACAATGATAATAATCGTAATCTGTTATACACTAGATCATCTAAGCGTTGTTCTCCCTCAGAGGTTATGTGCCTGCTCACAAGTGTCTTCCAAATCTTACTCTATCCCATTAGCTGAGAACTGTTAATAACTGGGAGCTGCCCCATGAACACTATTAGATTGTTGTTAATAACTGGGAGCTGTCCCATGAACACTGTATTAAATTGTTGACTGTCCTGCATCTTTCCTTGACAGCCATGTCTACTTCCAGATCAGCTCTGACGTCTTTTTCTATATGAGACCATGTGGCAAATGCATAGCCCATAAATCCTAAAGTATTCACTGTGTGACTCTGAACAGAAAATGTGTTCTCTTAAAATTAAATATCCTTCAAGAGGCAGCTGTGAAAAAGTTCAGTGAATGGACTAAGTACAAGGAGGAGTCTCAGTGGAATTTTTGTTTCGCATTTCCCTTTATAGGCATGTGTGTGGTGTGTAGAAGTTGACTCTGGGTGTTTATCATTGCTCTCTCCATCTTGTGGAGGCAGGATATCCTGCTAGGCTGTTCTGCTGGAGTCCCGTTTCTGCCTCCTGCATGCAGGAGTTACAGCGCTGGTCCTCAGCTTACAGTGGAAATACTTCCCACTGCCCTCGGCTCTCCAGCCTTCACTGTTCTGTGTGCTGCTAGGGACTGACCTCTGTGCCTCCCATGCAGCCAGCCTTCAGGTCTTCATAGAATGGAAAGCTTAGGTTATAACCAAACAAACTCAACTGGTTTCCTATGTTTGGGTGATTTTTTTACTTTTTTAGGGTCTGCCTGCCTCTACCTCCGAGTGCTGGGATTAAAAGTGTGTGCTGCCAACACTACGCAGGGTATTACCTTTTAAAAACAAAACCCAAAAAACTAAACTTGATCTTTGTAGAATAGCCCAACATGTTTGGTTTCTTAAAAGCCTTTAGGATATTTAGACTTGAGATGGGTGCCTATTTTTTTGATTTGGAATAATTAACCCATACCATATAAACTCCAAGCTATTTGATTTACAGCAGAATTTTTAGACTTAGTCTATATAAGGCAACTTTTTTTATTACAGGTTTTTTAGAAGTTTTAGAATTTATAGACTATTTCTAGCTGTTTGTTAGTGGGATTACAGGTATGTGCCACTCAGTCCAGCTTCAGGAGTGTTTTCTGTATGCATTGTAATGGAGAGCAAAAATCAGACAGAATCATCCATACCTGGACATAACTAGAAAGATTACACCCTGGTGACTGACTTGCTTTGTTCATGGGTGTCATGGACTATTTTTTAGGTCAGTGCATGAGAGCTCTCTCATTCTCTCAATGGCTGAATATTCCACGGTATGGGTATACCTTACTGTACCTCTAGTTTCCGTATTGATGAACATAGGGTTGTGTTTAGTTTTTGCTAATATGATGATGGGTTAGATAGAGCCTATAATGTAAGAGGACAGATAGTGTAAGCTACTTTAAAGAAAAAAGAAACTTCCTTGTCACAGTCACCTACTAAATGAAATTGAGTAAGAACACTATCAGAAGTTGGGAGGTCAAGGGGCTGGAGAGATAGCTCAGCAGTTAAGAGTACTGGCTGTTCTTCCAGAGGACCTGGGTTCAGTTCCCAGCAACCACATGGTAACACACAACTGTCTCTAACTCCAGTTCCAGAGGATCTGACACCTTCACACAGACATACATCTAGGCAAAATATCAATGCACATAAAATTTAACTAGTTAATGTGTATATTTAAAAAGTTGGGAGGACCAAAATTGATACTTTTTCTCTGATCTTTTTGCCATGTGTATATCTGAATTCTTTGTTTTTAAAGAAGAAACAGCATTGAAGCGTTATTTGGGGGGAAAACACACACACACAATCCAGCAACTCAGCACGCATGAGCAGCTCTGTTCTATACCACTATGTGCCTGTGCAGTGGAAGGAAAGCAATTTTGGTAAGGAATTAAAACTTCAGCTTTAAACTCCCAGCAGGTTAATATTTTTCAATGATGGATCAAAAAGTTTTAAATTCATTGACAGCCTTTTTTTTTTTTAAGTTGTGAAGTCGCCATACCTTTAATATCTGTAATTTCAGTGTAAAGTTTCCCCCTTTTTCCTCAAAGGAAAACAATCTGAATTTGCAGCCAACAAAATTTAGATGTACCTAAGGTATGTATTTCTTGTGACTGACATTAAGTAATCCATTACAGTTTGTTTATGGGTTACATTATCTTGTACTTCAAGGGGCCAAGTTCACTAATTGCTGAGTTTTTAACAAGCTTTTTCTAGGGCCATCCACTTAAGATGCTTTAAAATGTTCATGTATTTTGGTTATTACAGTACATACCTGGGGGGTTATTGTTAGTGCCTTTTTGACTAAACATAAGCAAGATATCTGTTATACTTTTCTCATAAAGTAATGTAAACTTTTCTGCCTTTTGCATTACATAGGAAATATATCCCGGGCAGTTCCAGCCGTCTCTGTGTCACAAATTCATAGCCTTGTCAGATAAGGAAGGAAAACTACTTCGGAATTATACTCAAAATATAGATACCTTGGAGCAGGTTGCAGGGATCCAAAGGACCATCCAGTGTCACGGTTAGTAAGCGGTCTTTCCTTAGTTTAGGGTGCTTACTTTACTAGAGTAATCGGGCTTGGAAAGAAGCTGCTATCTAGTAATGAGATTAAACAGTAATTTGATAATTTGAGTGTACAAAATTGAAAAGGACACAAAAATAAAGCTGAGGGCCTCGGCTATGGTGGGTGTATACTTTGATAAGAAGTTCAAGGCTGGCCTTGACTACACAAGGCCCAGCCAAGCTAAGGTAACTCAGTTGGAACCTTCCAGATGCCGAGGTTTGGCACTTGCAGAGTCATGTTACTGCAGATAGTCCCTGTGGAGGAAGGATAAGGAGTACATACATATACATGTATGGATTAGTGTATAAACTACGTCGACTGTATTATAGTCCTTACAAGACCTCACAGGAGAACTCAGGTTAAAGTCTTCATGGGGGGGCTGGAGAGATGCACTGACTGCTCTTCCAGAGGTCCAGTGTTCAATCCCCAGCAACCACATGGTGGCTCACAACCGTCTGTAATATGTTCTAACGCCCTCTTCTGGCGTGTAGCTGTGCATGCAGCTCCCATACATAACATTTTAAGAAGTCTTCATGGATAGAGTAAGCGACAAACAGTCCTTCATTAAAAGTTGTATTTTGGTTGTTTTAGGTTCCTTTGCAACAGCATCTTGCCTGATTTGTAAATACAAAGTTGATTGTGAAGCTGTTCGTGGAGACATTTTTAATCAGGTAATTTAATTCATTTCATTTTAGAAATTGTGTGAGCTTCACTTTTGGTTGTACCCTCTTCTCTCCCCTTCTGAGAAGTATGTGTTACACAGAAGGAGTGTTAGAAATTCTGATGTAAAGCCGGGTGGTGGTGGCGCACCCCTTTAATCCCAGCACTTGGGAGGCAGAGGCAGGCGGATTTCTGAGTTCGAGGCCAGCCTGGTCTACAAAGTGAGTTCCAGGACAGCCAGGACTACACAGAGAAACCTTGTCTCGAAAAACCAAAAAAAAAAAAAGAAAGAAATAAATTCTGATGTAAGTAGGTCTTTTTCTTCTACCATAAGTAGTAGAAGATCCCTTTGCAAGAAGAGGATGTTAGAGACTGAAGGCTGTGAGACTCAGGCTAACCTGAGCTGGACAGCAAGAGTCTCATTTTTTAAAACAAGCTTTTATGTTGATCAGTTGGTAGAATATGGCTGCTTAGCATTTGTAGTCCTGGGATTGCTCTCCAGCACCAGTAAATCTGGTGTGTGGGCACATGCCTGAAATCCTAACATTTAGGAGGTTGGAGAATAAGAAGTTGAAGGTCATGGTCACCTATGAACAAGTTTGAGGCCAGCCCTCATTACATGAGACTCCAACCTCAAGTCTACAACCAACTCAAGTCTTCCTAAATACACCTTACTACCTCCTTACAATCTTGGCCTAAAACAGGAGGCTCAGTCACAAGTTACTGGGAGAACCTCTGCAATTAGTCTTCTTACATTAGCTGTGGTAAGATTTAAAACACTTTCAAAATAATAGTGAAGTTTTTATTATAGAAAAACTGTAATAAAAACTTCACTTTATATTATAAAGTGTAATAAAAACTTTTATTATAGCAACACATATCCAGAAATATGTCCTGTGTGTTTAACTGTGAAACCATGTATAAGCAGGAAGAAAGATGGTATATTCAAATGGAGTCATTTTCACACACATTTTTAAAAGGTCTTGTTTGCATGCTTTTCCTTGCTCTTTGCATATTTTTATAGTATTTTGTGCGTGCACAGTGGGTATGGAGGAATGATAGCATGTGTGGAGACTGAGGATAAAAGAGATCTGGCTGTGGAGGGCAGATCAGCCTGGGAGTCAGTCAGTTTCTACCTGGGAGTTAAATTTGGTGGAAAGTGTCCTCACTTGGTGAGTCATTCCCCAGGCTCCACCCTGGCTCCACAGCAGACACTGTCAAATACACAATTGCACAGCTTTTGTTTCCTGGGGATGTTGCCGAGTGCTAACCTGGGCTACTTCACTCTCACTCTTTTGTGCAGGTAGTTCCTCGGTGCCCTAGGTGCCCAGCTGATGAGCCACTTGCCATCATGAAGCCAGAGATTGTCTTCTTTGGTGAAAACTTACCAGAGCAGTTTCATAGAGCCATGAAGTATGACAAAGACGAAGTTGACCTCCTCATTGTTATTGGGTCTTCTCTGAAAGTAAGACCAGTAGCACTCATTCCAAGTAAGTTGATGTTTAGGGACAGGTCTCCTTGCTGTGAGTTGTGGATCTGTATAAGATGTGGTTTTACTGTTTTTATTTAGTTTAAGATCTACGCTTTACTTTTTGGGTGATCTCCATAAAGTGACATGTTGATATGTGAATGGGGCTGTTAAGACAGAATTTCCGATTTCAATTGTAGTTCATGTAAGATCAAACTGTTTGATTGATGCTTTTTAATAGTGTGTATATTGAAGTTGCAGAGCTTCAATTCTGTGTAGTCTCTTAACACCCCCCCCCCACACATACACACACAGTGGTTCTCAACCTTCCTAATGATGCAGTCCTTTAGTACAATCATGTTATAACCTCCCCTGTGTGCTAGTTATAAATCACAATGTAAATATCTGTGTTTTCTGATGGTCTTAGGCAACCCCTGTGAAGGGGTCATTCAGACCCCAGAGGAGTTGTGACCCCACAGCTCTAGAGTATGTACAGTATCCCCTTACAGCTATTTTATGTGCTTCTGTATGATAGAAGTGTGTGTGGACGATGTGTCCCAGAGATGGATTAGTCAGCAGGAAAGAAGAAAGAGCACTATTCTTTTTTTTTGGTTTTTTGAGACAGGGTTTCTCTGCTTAGCCCTGGCTGTCCTGGAACTCACTCTGTAGAGCAGGCTGGCCTCGAACTCAGAAATCCACCTGCCTCTGCCTCCCAAGTGCTGGGATTAAAGGCGTGCGCCACCACTGCCTGGCTGAAGAGCACTAAGAGGACCCAGGAAGAGTTCCTCACACTCAAATGACAGTTTGTCTCCAGTTTATAGGGGATCTGGTACTCGGTTTGGCCAAGTACTCACATTGTACACTTATATGGATGGAGGTATATAACACACCTCCCCTACACACACATACACCCCATTTCTTGAGATCTACCCTATAGTTGGCACTGGGACATCTATGCAGACAGGGCTAGCCCCACCTCCTAGTCTCCTGAATGATGAGATCAAAGGCATGTGCTACTGCTCCCAGCTAATCCTTGGTAGCCAGGAATGGTGGTCTATACCTGTCTGTAAACAGAGTGGTGTAGGGTAAAGGCAGTGGAGTCAGGAGTTTGAACAATTGCTTCTACTTAGCAGACTTGAGGCCAGCCTGGGATAGATAATAGTTGTAGTTCCACAAGGACATTTGCTTATGTTCAGGAGCTCAGCCTATTATTGGCCAACATAATCCTAAAAGGTGAATTTTCTGAGTTGAAACCATGCCTTCATGTCCAAGTTTCTGTTATTCTTGATGTCCTCAAAGGACTCAAAGGGATCCACCTGCCTCCTCCCTCCACGACCAGTTAGATTTTTATTTTTTAAAGCTAATTTAAAGGATTTTGTTGATTTAAAAGTTTAAAAGCTTTCTGAATTGGAACATTTGGAATCTCAGTTCTCTGAACCTGGGACAGGATTTCCATAAGTAACACAGCCTCAGTAGGAGCAAAGTATACTGTTTGTTATTGAGAGGAAATTGCTTTTGAAAATGTAAAACGCTTATACTACAAATCTGTATGCCTGCTTGACCCTTTTGTTGAGATGGGGTCTCGAGTGGGTGTGCTGCCATGCCCACCCACCCCATGACAGTTGTCGTTACAATCCATTTCTGTTTTCTAACTTCCCCTTTCACCCTGTTTTTAGGTTCTATACCCCATGAAGTGCCTCAGATATTAATAAATAGGGAGCCTTTGCCTCATCTACATTTTGATGTAGAGCTCCTTGGAGACTGCGATGTAATCATTAATGAGTTGTGTCACAGGTTAGGTGGCGAGTATGCCAAACTCTGTTGTAACCCTGTAAAGCTTTCAGAAATTACTGAAAAACCTCCACGAACACAAAAGGACTTGGTTCATCATTTATCAGAGTTGCCACCAACACCGCTTCATATTTCAGAAGACTCAAGTTCACCTGAAAGAACTGTACCACAAGACTCTTCTGTGATTGCTACACTTGTAGACCAAGCAACAAAGAACAAAGTTGATGATTTAGAAGTATCTGAATCAAAAAGTTGTGTGGAAGAAAAATCACAAGAAGTACAGACCTGTAGGAATGTTGAGAGCATTAATGTGGAAAATCCAGATTTCAAGGCTGTTGGTTCCAGTACTGGAGACAAAAACGAAAGAACTTCAGTTGCAGAAACAGTGAGAAAATGCTGGCCCAATAGACTTGCAAAGGAGCAGATTAGTAAGCGGCTTGATGGTATGGAATGCTTTTTGTTCAGTCACTTTCAAAGTACTATGATCAGAGAAAGGTGACTCCCAATGTCAGATAACTGTTCTGACATTAGTTGGTCAAGATAGTGCTATATTTTTGCCGGCAGTAGTTTGTGTGATTAAACCCAGGGCTTTAAGCAGCTAGGGAACTTGATCTGTCAATTGAGTTCTATCCCCAAGAGTGAGTTTTACTCTGTCCCCTCCAACCCCAGCAAATGATTAAGACTTGAGTGCTTACTGTGGGTCAGTTTATGATCTTATGGGGTGGGAAAACTTAGGGTTGAAGATGCATGTATAACCCCAGAAGGTAATTAGGTCTAGGTCTGCCTTAAGGCTGTACCCTCTTTTATAGGCTCAACCCTCTGGGCTGCCTTGGTTAAGATCTAGAAAACAGGATTCCTATCTACTTGAACATGTATTTTGTCCTATAAACTGTTAACATAGTTTGTAGAAACTTATTAGATAGGGCCTCATATTTGGACAGCAAGCTGGCTTTTAAATGTATACAGCTTTGATCCTTTGTAAGCATCTAAATCATAACAATCTAGACAACAGCAGAGCACTATAATATAAAATCTGTTTTCCATACCCTATACACACAAATACCCAATAATAGACTTCTGAAGACAGGGTCTCATTATATAGCCCTGAGAGATTGCTTTTGTACCTGAGTGCTGGGATTAAAGGCATGTGATTCACAACATCTGTAGTTACCTGGCACTCATCCTTCTCTCTCAAGTGCTAGGATTGTAGCCATGAGCTATCACAGCCTAGCCAAGGAATTTTAGATAATTATTAATGATAAACTTAACTGCCTCCATCTGCCCAGTGCTAGGATTACAACTATGTGCCGCCTTACTTGGTTTATGTAATGCTGTGTATGATCCCAGGGCCAGCATGGGGTCAGCAAACAAATTTTAGTTGAGTAGAATAAACGCAGTATACTAAATTCTGGAGACACAATCTACTTTTGTCTGAGATTGTAAAAACATGTTTTAGTATTGCTGAAGCAGAATAAATACTTTGTTTAGACAAAACACCACTCTACAAAATACCCTGATCATAGAGCCCAACTTTTTTTTTTTTTT
>NW_021604796.1:0-1106 GCF_004785775.1 Grammomys surdaster
TTTCATAGTCTTTATCTTCTCATGTTCACCACTGCCACTTTATAAACCATTTTCCATTGGGTACCCTGGATTACCTGATCGTCAAGATATTATCCTCGAGAGTTTGTACTAGATTCCACCTAGCATAAGTTAAAACTCATGTTGTTTCTTGGTCTTAGAAGACCAACTCTTTAGTCTTCAAGTGATTGATATGAGTAAGAGACTTGAAACACTGGAAGAGTGTCTCGTCATCTATTGCTATCAGCATGGTGCAAGTGTTCCGTTTTCCTTTCCTTCCTTGCTCCTCATTGACTCAGTGCTTTCACCGAGGATGATGTTCCAGTAGCCACTCAATCTAGCCTTTAAAGCATAGCCATCTTGTTGTGTAAGTTAAGCAGTGCTCTCTAAGGAAGCCATGGGCTACAGCACCAGTGATTAACAGTCACTCTGTCTTCCTAGGAATACAAAATGTCCCAGACATTAAACAGATATTTTTTAAAAAAGAAGAGTTCGAACCTCATGATGAGGTAAGGTGATTTTTCTTTGGCCAAAATAGAAATATTACTGTCTGGATTTCCTATTTCATTTAAGTTTGGCTCTCAAAACATAGTAGCATGTTTTATGGATATTGTGCTCTGTTTTATGGAATGGTAGAACAGTCCCTCACCAATGAAAACCTTATGGGAAAAGAGCTTTTGTGAGTAGCACAGTCAGGGTATAGGATGAATACTAGCATCCAGCCCTCTTGTTTCCTCCTTGAATTAACTACTTTGTCATTGATGACAGAACAGGCATTAAAAATCCATCATTCAATCAAAGATTGTGGGTTTGTCACAGATATATCTTATCTCTGTTTTGCCAACTATTAATGTTGGGAGTACCATGCCTTTTCAGTACCAAGGAAGAGAAATAAAGATATGTGCCTACAAGTCACATGGAGTTGCCCTCAAAATGTCTTTGTTTCTGTAATTTCAGGGGTCCTGGGAAGAATATCAAAGCTGTAAGTATTGTTTAACTCCTTGCTGAGGAAGAATGTAAATGCTAAGATAGGTATGGCATCTCTTACTGGCTTTTCTTTGATGGGCCAACCAACTTGTTGATTCTGGGAGCAAGTCAACGTGTTTTTT
>NW_021604796.1:1116-5351 GCF_004785775.1 Grammomys surdaster
TTTGAAGTGGTTTTAGTTAAAGAGCAAGGATCCTAGGTATCATTTTATTCTGGTTTTCCCCCTTTCTTGAACATCCTTCTACACTGGAGAATGGACTCGCTGCAGTCTAAGCTATCTCCATATACTCGTTTGCACATTGAGAATGTTCCCTGAGTCTTTTATAATTGCTAGTTATTAACAACCTGACAGTTACTCTGTTTTATCCTAGATTTCCCACATGGTATTCACGTTCCAGAATCTAGACATACTGTAAGAACACCTTTGCTTGTCTTCTCTATAAATTCAGGTCTCATTTGTATTCCATTTGTGTTACTCTTTGAAAAATTGTTTCCTTTGTGGAATTCAGAGTTTTGTTTGTTTGTTTGTCCATTTTACCAGTGGGTCTCCAGCTCTCTGGTGTTATTGATATTACCATATTCATTATAATTGGAACATTGAGGCAGGTTCCTCAAAAATGACATTTCCTGCTCTATTAAGGAGTGTGTGCCTGCAATATAAATGGGCTGGAAAGTCCACTGTGGGAAAGACGCTTTCCATCTTTACCTGTGTCATTTGCAGCACCATAGGGTATATGTCTATTGTTCCTAAATCATCCAGAGAAAGCCAGACCATTGTGACATAAACAACATGGGCCAATCCTGACAATGCTTTCTTTTTTATAATTGCAGATGGCTTCCACCATGATAGGAAGTTGTAAGTATCTGAAATCTCTCCCCTGTTCAGGAAATATCTTAGTGTTTCATTTCTGAGAAACCTCACTCCAAGTTCCTATTGGGAAGAAAGGCTGAAGGTTAAATGAAAGAAAATGATTCTGCCATAGAGGCTCCATGGAAAATCCCAAGAAGAACTGGGGTTATTTTCATGAGAACCAGTGTGGCTTCATGTGATACACTCCGCTCTGCTTTTCTTGCAGATATAGCCCAGGTGGGAGACACGGATGTTGAACAACAACAACAAGAACTGGATAGTAAAGAGAGTTTTCCAGGTAAGTATCAATGTCCTGTGGAGATCAACAGGAAAGGGCTCAAGAAGCAGTCGGGTTGTACATTCTGCTTGCCAGGCTGAAGCAGTGGGAAAGGCATCAGTGAGATGTAGGAGATTTGTTTGATTCTCCTTGCAGCCAGTCATAATGGTAAAGAGGAATACAAGCAAAGCACACACACACACACACACACACACACACACACACACAAAGCCCACTGGAAATTAAAGATGAGCCAGAGGAGTTTGGGGGGATGGCTTTTTAATCAAGATCACTGACTGCTCTACCAGAGGATGAGATTCTAATCTCAGCACCCATATCGCTGCTCACATCCATCTGTAACCCCAGTTTCAAGGCATCTGATGCTCTCCTCTGGTCTAGATGGGCACTGCATGCATGTAGTACACAGGCATTTCCAGGCAATACAGCTGAAATAAACTTAAAACTAAAAGCATTCTCCCTGCCTCTCTCATTGCCAAAGCTCCAAGCCTTTGACTGTAATCAGTAGATCTCCTTGTGCATTGCTTGTTTGACATCTGGGGTTCATGTCTGTTTGCCGATTTGTGATAGAACTATCAGTTGAGTACAACTCTCTATAGTCTCTGAGATGAACCTGAGTACAAAGGTCATGAAGCGTGGGCCCAATAATGCAGAAGAAGAAAATCCTCTTCCAGCTGGTCCTGCAGGATTTATCACAGCACCTCTATGGTCCTCTCTTGCCTGTTAAGTCTCTCTGTAAAGGGCACTCTATGGGTGGATGGCAGAGTAGTCTGGTCTCACTGCAGCACCTTCTGTAACATGGGGAGTCAAAGAACCAGTGGAAAGCTGAGGCTAATATGTTGTGAACTAGTGTGGCCGTATCTTCTGTAGGCAGAAGTGAGTGAGCCACTCTGTTTATTTTCTTGCAGTTGCTTATGAAGTACAGCACTGGGAGACAAGAAAAAAATCAAGTACTCTTGCTCCTGGTAGGTAACTGCATGCTCGGGCTCTACTGTCAAATGCGGAAGGTGTCAGTAGGGAAAAGGATAGAGGGAAGGATATATGTGAGCTCATTACCAGCCTGTAGACTGACCTGTAGGGTGAATGGGTCAAAGAACATGTTGACACCTCTATTGGGACCTCTGGCCTAGTACTTGACAATGGATCTAGAACTTGGGTCCAGCTATGACCTCCTTTCCAGATACTTTTAATTCAGAGTGGGCACATATGTTCCCAGGATTTAAAAGGCATGGACACTTGTATTTTCTTTTCTGTGTCCTTTCTGGCTTTATCCTCCTACCTGTGTCTGAACCTCACTTCCCTGCCATGTCTCATCAGACAGATCTCCTTGTGTTGTCCTCCTGTATGTCACGTATTTTCTCTGAGTGCTCTGGGACGTTTGTGTCCTTCATGCTTAGTATATTTCTCACCTGTCTCCTCTTGTCTAGAGCCTGAATCGAAGGAGACTACATTCCCAACGTCTTCTGTGAAACAGCTGTAGTGTGGTCAGAGTTTCCTTTATTGTGAAGTCTGTCTGTCTGTCTGTCTGTCTGTCTGTCTTGTATTCTACTTTTGATACATTGATTCTGCCTTGAATAAACTCAAGGATTCCTTTTTCTTATCAGGTGTCCACAGTGATGCATGTGCCCACCTCATTGGCCACATTGTCTAACCCTGATTCTGACTCTTACCCACAGTCTTCCCCAGTCTCTTCCCTATTTCCTGAGCAGAATAGTGACTCTGCACTTTGTGCCTAGTAATCCATAAAACCCTGATTCTGCCAACTTGGTTGCACTGCCCACCTAATGTGACCTAACCATCTAATATGTGGTCCCCTGGATTCATTCCCATTTTGTGCCTAAGTTTATTCAGTTGTCCCTGTCCCTTGAAATTTGGCCTCACTTGAGGCCCGTACAAAGTTCATGGGACAGCCAAAATCCAGATGGGAAGTGTATACAATGGGACATTGCTTAAGGACATGCCCAGTAAGACATAGTTGAATCTTGCCAAGTCATCTGGTTCATGCCATCCTTTGTGGAACACTAGGGAAAGGTTATTTCTGCCCCACTGAGGAAAGCAGGGGAGCTGAACAGAATGGGGACAGGGATGCTGAGCACAGCTCAGTCAGCAAGCAAAGCTTTGTTTCTGTAAGAGGAGACCTAAAGAGAATATCCAAAAGTTGCAACCAACAAAACAACAACCAATAGAATTTTTTTCCCGGACAATGTTGATATTAGAAAGGTAGAGTATGTGTTTGAAGTCACTCACCTAGTATGGTCAACTTGATGCTTGCAAGAAATGCCCAAACAGGATCCCAAAGCTTTGTGCCACAACTCATTTCCTAATTTGAACCTATTTGTACTCTATTCCTAGTGGTAAACATACTATTTCTACCGCCACCAACTTCTTCCGAGGATGATGATGACAATGAACCCGTCAGAAGGAAGAAGAGGAGGAAAAAGAAGAGGCGCTACTACTAATTAAAACCCTTCCCTTCTATATTCCCCCAGTGAGTACAGCACACCCAGTGGCTTCAGGAACTTAAAAAGCATTGGAGGTAGCAAGGGGGAGTGTACAGAGAAACAGAAACAGAAACAGAGACAGACATTCTAAGCCTCCAGTTCACCAGGATAAAGAATTGCTATATCAAAACCTTGTACAGTTGTCAGGAGATCTTGAGAAAGGAAGGGTGGCTACAGGGTGGGGTTTATGGGGAGGGGTTTGAGGTTTGGAAGGACAATGTTAGCAAGATAAAACAGTAGTCTGAGGTACAAATACCAAAGTGGCAAGGAATCTGGCATCCAAGGGAACCATCAGAACATGTAAAGTCCCCGTGGAAGGTTTCTTTCTTTGAGTTACTTTGAGAAACACCATACAAAACTTGGGAAGGATAGGGTTTATTTGGCTTACATATCCTGAATCACAGATTATTGAGAGAAGCCAATTCAGAAACTCAAACAGTGAAGGAACCTGGGGACAACATTGATGCAGAGGCCAAAGAAGACTCCTGCTTTCTGCCTTGCTTCTTAGTGGCTTACACAGCCCACTTCCTTATAGAATGCAGGATCAGCAGTCTGTGGATGGCCCCACACACAATAGGCTGAGCCATCCCACATCAATCACTAATTAAGAAAATGTCCTGTAAGCTTGCCTGCAGCCTGGTCTTGAAGAGACAATTCTCCACTGAGGCGCCCTCCTCTCAGATGACTTTAGCTTGTGTCAAGTTGACATTAAAATAGCCAAGACTAATGTCATGAGGGTGGAAGGCAAATAT
>NW_021604797.1:0-12276 GCF_004785775.1 Grammomys surdaster
TTCCTCTTCAGTGCTCGAGATTATGTGGGGCCTTGTAGACATAAGGCAAATGCTCTAACAGTAAGCTATGACTCCCAGTTCCTATATAGCATTAGTAATTTTTACTACTTTAACCTTTATTTCAAGAACACCATTGACACACTTGATGAACTCACAGGTTAAGTTTATCTTTAACCTAAATATTATATTTTGCTTCCTTTTAAGAATGTGTGTTGAAGTCAAAATTTGCTGTTTAAAGTAAACTTTTAAAAATAATGTTTTCATTTCTTCTTTGAGAATTCCATGTTTTGGTCATACTCTTTTCCCTCCCGAACTCCTCTCAGATACTATCCTACATCTCTACCTACCCAATTTCATGTTTTTTCTCATTCTGAAAAGAAAAAAGGAAGGAAAAAAAAACCAACGGAGTCCAGTTTGTGTTGGCTGTCACTCCTGAGCATGGGGCCTGCTCTGGAGTGTGATGTACCCAGTATCACTCTATTGAAGAATAGTGATATTTTTCCCTCTACCAACTTCTATAGCTTGCAAATAGCTTCTTGACCATGGGTGGCACTTTCTGCCCACTTTCTCCCTCCATACTAGGACTTTGACTGCTCTGAGTTTGTGGTCGTATGTATACTATGACAACAATTTTTCTTTTTTAATTAAATTATGTGTGGGGGCACATGAGTGCTATAGAAAATGTGAGAGTGCATGTGTGGAGGTCAAAGGTGCATGTATGAAAGACAGGCGTCAAGATTTGAGTCTTTCCTTTCACTCTGTAGATTCCAAGAGTCAAACTGAGGCTATTAGGACTGGCAGCAAGTGCCTTTACTTCCCGAGCCAGCCCTCTGCCTCCAACTTTTTATTTTCACTTACTTTGCATATTAGATCCAGCAGTTGGACTTAAACACTGTTTTTTTTTCTTTTGCATTCTTTATTAAGTTTTAAACAGGTTTTAACTTTTAAAATTAGTCTTTAATGTTCTTTGATGACATTTTCATACATATTAGTTTTGTTTTTAGAAATAGAATGTTGGCATTGGTGATATGGCTCAGTGGGTAAGAATACTTGCTGCCCAAGTCTTATACTCTCAGCTCAAATCCCCAGCTCCAATAAAAAGCAGGCAGCTATGTTAACCTGTGACCCCTGTGCAGTGCTGGCCTGAAACAGGGAAACTGATGGAGTCTGCTGGCTGCCAGCTTAACCTGAGGTTCAATGAGAGACCCACTATCAAGGGAACATGGTACAGAATGATACTTCTGTACATCTGATGTGTTTCCCTGGCCTCTGCATGAGCAAGTGCATACATCCACACAGAGTACATACATCATACACATAGACCCCACACACACACACATTAATTAATTGATAATAAAAAAGAAAGTAAGGTCTGGGCACAGTTACATTACTTTAATTAAATGTTATAAAGATATAAATTCAAATATCTTAAAATAGGTTATACAGTAGTATATGTGCAGTATGATATGCTGAACACCCCCCTTCCCAAGGATATCTTTTCTGTCTTCCACTATGATCAGTAGCAATGAACTTCCTTCAGATATTGTAGCAACTAATTGAATTACACTAGCTAAAAATCTAATTGTACAGCTGTTAGTGTTTCCATTAATGTACAATGTTTCCATTGACATACAGAAACTCTCCCAAGAAGGTAGCAATTAAAATATCCTGTCAGTTCTGGCTTTATTTATCTTCTTCATTAATTGTTTCTCAGGGTGGCTGCAGGTGGCTATGGTACTTGTGAAAATGGAGTCATTGCTGAAACTTCAAGCATTATTCTGCTGGGTTTTGTAAAAAATAACTGTTGCTTTCAGGGCTGGAGTGATTGTGCAGTGAGTAAGAACACGTAAAGTGTAAGCGTGGGGACCTGAGTTACAATCACTAGCATTCAAAAAAAAAAAAATCTGGACTGCTTGTCACCTCAGTGCTGTCAGGAGCAGATTCTGACTACCTGACTAGAGCCCAGTTGAAAGACCCCATCTCAGCTGAATAAAGTAGAGATAGAGTAAGACCCCTGGCAATGCCTGCCTCTGTTCTCTGTGTGCAGGTGGAGAACTACTATTTACAATCCGCGTTTAGTTTGTGACCAGAGGTTTTAGAATATAGCACCTTGAATGGACTAACTTAAAATTTTAATACTTTACAGATCTGTACGGTGAATGGGTGAGTGCTGTGGCTAGTAAGTAACTCACAAAAGTGGTGATTTATCTAGTCTGAGTTAAAACTTCTGTCTGTGTGAGACATCAAATGTCATGCTAGGCGTGGCACATGTTTTCTCCGGATTGCCATGAAGGATAAGTGACCTTGAATAGCAAAAGAGTAGTAATGGAACCCAAGTACTATGACATTTATCCAACTGGATTTGTACCAGGCAGTTCTAGTAGGATGAAGGCCGATTTATTATGTATAATTTTTAATAGCACCAACATGGTTTACAAATTCATTAAACTTGCAAATAATCAAGGACTGATTTATTTCACATTATTTTTATTGACATTTCATAAGTTTGTACATTTATGGAGTATAATGAGGGCCTTGCATGTAAATGTCCAATGCAGAATGATTAAACCAGTTAATAAAATTATCACTCACTCTCCTATTATTTCTTAAAGTGAGGCATTTGAAATTTACCCTTAATTTTGAAATACATTATTTCTGACCATAATCAATATTGTATGAAATAACTGACCTGTTCTTCACTATATCTGAAACTCTGTGTCCTTTGATCAACAGCTTCCAATCTCCCCAACCAGTCTCCCTACTTCTAGTTCAGTGTTTTTACAATCTATATGTAAATATGATCATGCATTATTTGTATGTCCGTGCTTTTTAAATGAAGCTTTTTCATAACAACAGATTAAAACACTACCACTGTTTAAAGTCATAATCTAGTAAGAAGTGGGTGAATTTCACCCATTAATACTTTATTCCCCCCCAAACTGTAGTTTTATCAAAAGCCAGTGCAATATAAATAAAAGCAGCAACCACTGTAGTTTTAAAAACGGAAACAACCTAACTGAAAATATTTCTATTATATGAGCAAGTTAGAGGAAAGCAAAACAACAAATACCACTGCCGGGAAAGTGTGGCAATTCTGTACATCAAGCCGTGAGGAAAGTGAATCAGCTTCCTCTTGCTTCACCTCAAAGGGTGTGGTGGTATGTGGTCTTGGACAGATCACTTACTTGTGACCCAGATTCTTCCAGAGGGTTCTAGAACATAAATGTAGGTAGACTGAACTCACATTCTGTGTTTTGTTCCCTCTAATTTGCTTAAATTGCAGGATTTTTTGTTTAATATAGAAACACATTTTATTGATCTAAATGTCACTACAACAATCTGAAAATTTAAAAGTTTTAGAGAATATTGACAATTCTACTATGTTTTTATTATGAAAATGAGTATCATTCGTGTAATTTAGATTGCAAAATTTATGATTTAATAAAAAATTTCCTAAACATTGAAGAAAAGAAAGTCAAAAATAAGACTTTAAGTGAAAGTTCAAAGTGCTAGATTTGTTTATTTTTTTATTTTTTAAATAATTTATTTATTTTTTTCTCAAATCGTAATTCATTCACACAGGGGTTATAAACACAGAAAGGCAGGATGTGAGGAACGGGATGACACTGGAATGTGGGTGTTCAGGAGGAATACAGATATCTTTCAGAACCGAGTATCTTCTGGGTGAAGGTTCAGGGGACAGGTCACTATGACTCTGCCTATGACTCACTTGTCCTTATCTAACTTGGTATTGTCTGCCAAGGCTACCTATTTACAAGGTCTATGACTACTCGGGCTGGTAAATTTCCACAAAAGCTACCTGTTTACAATAGCTTATAGCCACTTAGAGAAGGGAGGAGATGTCAGGGGCAGCCCTGATTACACTCTGAAGGCCTAAAATCAGCCATAGGCCTAAAATCAGCAATAGGCCTGTCATATGTGTATACTAACACCAAGTCTTGGGTCTCTGTGGAAAAATTGCAGGATTTTTGTGTAGTTTTTGCTTGTATCCTTTTCTCTTGTAAGCATTAGTTTTGCTCAGATAGTGTAACTCCTTATTAGTTGTTAAAAAAGAAAACGTTCCTGGGGGGTTTGGTACATGCAGAACTCTGGTAGGCAGGGAAGTGGGCAGGGGAGGAGTGAGAAATTATATACTCTGAATATTAACTGTGGGTAGTTGGGGATTCGAGTACTCTAGATGTATTTGCTAAAGTTGTAGATGACCTCATAAAGCTCCACGGAAATGTTAACCAAGGTAACTATTCTGAGGTAGATTATTTCTCAGAAGAAATTGAGTCTACAATAAAGCTATCTCTAGAGAGAAGGAGAAAGCGATTATGGGGTTGTATTAGCTACTTATACATCACTGTTATCAAAAGTCTCACAGAGCATCTTCCATTTGTGGCTTCACAGGGCTTTCTGTCTGTGAGAGGCATGGCAGGGATGAGTGGTGGGGCGCTTCATGACTTAGTGGACCAGAAAGCAGAGACTATGGCAGAACTAGGGTTGTTTTCAATCCTCAAAAGCCACTTCTAGTGGCCTTCTTCTGTCACATGGACCCTACCTCCCAAAAACTCCTCATCAATTCAAATTAGTATGGCAAGCTGCAGGACTACCATTCAAAAGGCAAGCCCATGGGAGACACTTCAGATTCAAACTGTAACATTGTATCTCTGCTCCACAAAGGCTTCTGGGCATCTCCAACTGCAAAGCGGCTTTAGCCCAACCTCAAGACTTTTACAAAGATCTTTGTTATAGATAGACAGCCTTATAGCAGTGAAATAAAACAATAATAATTGACTTGGCAATAATGATGAGACAGAGAGAGGGGGAGAGAGAGAGAGAGGGAGAGAGTGAGGAGGGGAGAGAGAGTAAGGGAGAGAGAGAGAGAGAAAATACAAAACCCAGAAGAGGGAAAACAATAAACTGTGTAGTCCATTATCCAAGCTTTGGCCGCATGTCTCTGACCTGTACCACCTCTAACAGTGACTTGGGCTGGCTCCTCTCAGTGCCTTCAGCTTCTCTCTGGTGACATCTTTTGCTCCCAAGATCTCCACTTCTTGGTCTCTCCATTGCACTTTAGATTTCATTGTCACAGCTTTGTAAATAACCTGCTTAGGGTTTCCTTCAGGAAATCTTACCCCATTTTATACTCCCTGGCTGCTGGGATCTTGGTGCAAGCCTCCTTGACCCCGTAGCTTTTGCATCATGCAGGCAGGCCTGCAAAATCAGCACCTCATGGATAATGCTGAATTCTGCAACTGCCATGAACCCTCGCTGCAGAAATCTATGAGAACCTGCATATCTGAGCGGGAAACAACTTCCTTGGACAGATTTCCTTGTAGAGTGCGTTTGTGGCTTTCTTTTCAGGCAGTTTTTCCACATATGATTGCATGTTCACATCTTGGAATTGTGAGTTTGGTGCCTGGTCTCTACGGTATTTTCCCCTCTTTTCCCAGTGCAGTCTGCATAGGTTCATTTTCAAAGGCTCTAGTCTCTTTTACATTATAGACATTTGTCTGCAGATGTTGAAACATCTGTCCCCTCAGCCTTTTAGTCTAAGTCTCACAGAAACACTGGCTCGTAACAATAAGCAACAACCGTGACACAGACTTAGTGTTACTCTATCTTGACATTTCCTACACAAACAATATTCTGCATTTGAATTTGGCCTCACTCAGATCTTTAGGACACTGGTAGAATGTAGCCAGATTTTTTTCTACAGCATTTCATGACTATGCTGCTGTTCAGATCCCTGTCAGTCCTTGTTCCCATCTGTGCCCACTGAGCAGCCTCTACTGTCCACAGAATGTCCCGTCAAACAAAGCTCAGAGCATCGCAGGACTTCTCTCACCTAAAGAGTTCCCCCAAATTCCTCCCACAGATTAATTCCAAAAGTTTAAGAACCAAATATGGTCAGCTTTTATCACAGAAATGAGTCTACTATTCTGGTATCCCCCTTTTTTTCTGATTAAGTTTGCCCAGTAGTGATCAGAATAAGTAACAGAGACAAGTTAAGGTAAGAGAAGTTTATTTTTTGTCTTTGTTTTCAGATGGATTTTAGTCCAGTAGGATGGAGAAGGAATGATTGACGGAAATAATTCTTCCCATGGGTAGGAGTGTGTGATGGAACTCTTCACATGACAGTGGGCAGGATGCAGAGAGAGAATGACTAGAACCAAGAAAAGGTCTAACTTTCAGAGGCCTGCTCCCAGTGGCCCATCTCTGTTAGCTAAGCCCCGCCTTATTAATGACTCTACAGTTCCCCCAAATAGCACAACCAATCAGCATAGCGCATAACCTATGGAGGATTCAAACCATAAGTGGTATGGATATCTCAAAGTTACCTTAAAATTTCAGAACACTTAAATTATTTCCAATACTTGAAGAACTACAGGGCTCTCAGTGACAGTAAATGCAAACTATTTTACTGAACATGTGGGCCAAGGCATTCTTCCACTGGGACTTTTAACAGTATGTTCACAAAGGAGTAAGCCGTTCTTTTCTACCTGGGTACAAGAACTCACAATGGCTGCACAAGAATGTAGGACTCAGAAGAATGGGAAAAACACATTGGCTTACCTTTCATGTAGGGCATCACCATAGCCAGAGTGGTGAAACATCAATGACTGTCTATCTATCAATGACTGTCAAAAATGGTCTGTGAGGGCAAAATGCCTATTGGTAAGATGGGGGTCTGTGAAGGCTCTGTGAGTTTCAGTCTTGGGTAAGTCATGTGTCTTCCCTTTTATTCTTTTCATCTGCAAATCCCAGATGATAATATCATCAATACTTCATATCCTCATTCTATGAATGGAAATGATTTCATGCTCCCAAAGTCTTTAGAAAACTGCCTTGTAATCATGTTTAATTGCTATAATTATTTCTTTTAGGACAAATGCATAAACAACAATACAAGTTAGTGAGCCTCTCTCTTAAAAAATCAACATGGTGGTGTATGCCTGATTCCAGCACTTCAGAGGTAGAGAAGGGAGGATAGGGAGTTCAGGGCCATTTTCCACTACAGAGTGGTTTTGAGGCCAGCCTGGGCTAAATCCTGCCTCCCAAACCAACCAACTAAACAAACAAACAAACACCTCCAAAATAAGCAGAAGTCAATGAGAGGATGGTATCACAGTCTGCATTAGATGGATCATGTGAGCCCTGGAGGTCTAGCCCAGCCTAGGCAACCTAGCAGATCCCATCTAAATATTTAACAGTGAATGAGATGGGAAACCAGAAGACCTGGAAAACTCAGAGGACAGAAGAATAGTGAATCACATTGTAGTAGTTGACTAGTAAGTGAACATATTTTGTTTTTAAAGCATTTAACAAAATTAAGTGCCAGGCATCGGTCAGTTAGCAACATACTATTTGTGGACTGACAATATTAGAGTCTTCCTTATTCTAGGAGGCAAAAGGGTTCTGATTTATTCTGATGCTAGTACCACAATGAACAGGCTAGAATTTGAACACAGAAAATTGGATTCCAATGCTAATATGTTGCGCTATTATTATACCCCTTACATACTCACTGGCTCTTATGATTTTAATACTGGAGTCTAATAAGAGAGGGTATCCTATTTCATACAGTTTTACATTTGTAATCATCAAGGTACCTATTGTAAGGGCTAATCTTTAATGCCAACTTGGATTAAGAAGCACCTAGGGTACTAGTAAAGCACACATCTAGTCTCTTGTTATGATGTACATTATGTTGCTAACTGACCAGTGCCTGGCACTTAATTTTGCTAAGTGCTTTAAAAACAAAATTTTCTCACTTGTTTTTCAAGAGACAATGTGATTCACTATGTATCGGTGAGGGTTTTTCTGAGGAGGATTGACTAAAGAGACAAAGCCTACCCTGAATGTGGATAGCACCATGCTGTAGGCTGGGGCTCTAGATGGCAGAAGGAGAACAGGAAGCTCACTCACCCAGGTATTCTCTGCATCCTAGCTGCAGGTGAGCCACACCCTCCCTGCCATGATGGACTGAAGCCTCTGAAACAATTAAGCAGAACAAATCCTTCCTTCCTTAATTTATTCCTCTCAGGATTTATCACAGTGACTAACATACCTAGTGTTTATTGGGTTTCTGCTGATCCAGGCACTTTAATCACTATTTTCCTGAAGACCGTAGAAGCTAATGTTCATAGAAGTTTATAACTATGCCCACAGTTGCATATGCAACAGAGATTTGAGTACAAGTTTCTTCATTACCAATGTATTTTTCTATTTCTATACTCATCTTTTAAATTTAGCATATTATATATTCAACTCTCCTTACCTGTAGATTTCACATTCATAGATTATTTCAATCATGAAACGGAAGTGTTTATGTCTCTCTGTATATGTGTGTCTGTGCCTGTCCCTACTCTTGTGAGGGCTAGGTCTTTTCTGTGATGAACAGTACAGACTTTCTTCTCCTCTTCATTTCCCAAAGTGTAGTGGTTTGAATAAAAATGTCTCCTGTAGTTTCAGGTACTTAGACACTTGGTACCCAGTTGGTGGTGCAGTTTTGGGAATAGTACTGCCTTGCTGGAGGAAGTAGATCACTACGGGTGGGCTTTGAGAATTTATATTGCCTTGAGCCACTTCTAGCTCAGTCTTCCTGCTTTACACTTGTGGATGAAGCCAGCTCTCTGCTTCCTGCTCCTTTTGCCATGCCTGCTACTGACATTCATGTCTTCCTGTCTCATCCTTCTGGAACTGTAAGTCAGAATAAACTCCTTCTTCCACAAATTTCTTCTTTAAGTCATGATGCTTTGAATATTAAAGAAATACAGAATATTAAAGGAATATTAACTTTATAACCCCAAAGTTAAAGAAAGTGTGTGGAAGTATATATTCAAATATGATATCATTTTGTGCAAGAGCTTGAATATTTAGGGATTATGGTATTCTTGAGTGGGGTTGGGTGGGGGGGCTGTTCAGGAATCCATCACTGTACTTATTAGTGTGGTATCATGATGTCACAGGCTTTACAACTCCCTTAGTAGAGTTGAAAAGCCTTAACTATGGAAGCATTGAACATCATCAGTGACTGGAATGGTGTTTTTCAAACTTCAGTTATAAAGGAACATTATAGAATCCTGCATTACTCCAAATGTATTGACTCAGATTACCCTGGGTAAGACTCAGATGCTACATCCTTTACAAGTCTTGAGGGCCTGATGCAGGTTCTCCAAGACCATACATTGAGGGCACTGTGAAGGATGCTATGTCAATATCTTTGGCATTTAAGTTTTCTGGGTGAAGTTTTACAACAGTGGCATTGTTAGTACTATAGATTTTATCACTTGTAATGTCTTATCCACTATCATTACCTTAGCTGAAGGCAAGCACGTAGGTAAGGACTTTGAACAGCATGTACTCTGCCTCCTGCTATGTGGAACATGATTATCTCCCATGACCCCTTTCCACGGATGACTATGCAGCTCAGCAAGTCTACAAGGTCAGATTTGTATTCAGTGAGGTGTGAACATGTAATAATGGTGTTACAAGGAAACACAGGCTAAATTCTACTGTTTGTCTCAATGTAGATTCCCTCATCTGTTGAAAGAACCCCCTTTCAATGTTTTAAGGTAACATTGTGCTAGTATATGGCCAATCTTTCAATAGTTACGGCTATCATCATTGTATAGTGCAGCCCTCATTTTGCAGAGGAATAAAAAAAAAGAGAGATCGAAGTATGCTATAGCCAAGGAAGGACTATAATTTCTTAGGTGAGGGAAAACATGAGCAAAAGGTATTGCATGGAAAATTAAATATAATACTGATAAGGAGTTGACTTGGATCTATTTTGTCATATATATTAGAATAGCAACACATGGTCCTGTAATTTTACCTAAGTCATTTTAATCAGGGGTCATTAGTATGGGCTCTGTAAATTTTGGAGGAGACAATTGCCTTGTTTTTGTCTTGTTTTATTTTGTTTGTTTTTCATGCTACTTGTGTCTTTGTGCTGACATCTGCTCATCAGATGTTAGATCATTAGTTTAGACTTGATGGTTTTGTTCTTTTAATTCAGGTTGCCTCTTTCCTTTCAGTGGATTAATTTGCAGTGTTCAAGAGAGGCTAGATTGCAGTATAGTTGTGATGATTTTTCAGCCTCTTAGACTGGTGTTCCAGGCATCTGACTCTACCTTCAATCTGCCCCTATGGGTTAAGTTGCCTGCAGCAACCCTCACTATCTAGTATTCAATCCACTCTGATAATAGAGTAGCTGGAGACTTCAAAGCTGACTCTTGATAGGTGCTGGTTAATTTGGGAGTGAGGAGACCATAATGATACTGTGTATAGTAATATGTTAGGATAAATGCAAAGGAAAAGAGGAGGTTAGCAATCACCGTGAGAGCAGTGATGACTATTCGTTTATATGGGAAGTACATAAGAGAGCTATCCATAGGAAGGGTAGGTGGATATGTGGCGTTTTGGTTAATAGAAGACTATAAAGAGATGAGATCAGCCTCTGGGCTTCGAGAGATGTCACGTGTCACAGTAAGAGAATGAGTATGGGGGAGAGGAAGGAAAAGAAAGAAGGAAAAAGGAAAAGAGAGGAATGGAAAGATAAGAGAGAGAGAGAGAGAGAGAGAGAGAGAGAGAGAAAGAGAGAGAGAGAGAGGTGGGGTACTCACCAGCATAAAGGTGTGGGAAACAGCAGAAGATGAAATCAGCCAGGGACAGTGCTGTCTTGCTTCAGAGCTTCCTGCTCTATCTAGATAAGAACTTAAGCTGTAGGGGAGTGGGGAGAGCCAAAGACAGTGGAGTTTGCAGGGGAGAATAGCTGAGGTGGTAGAGGTGGAGAGATGGCTTCACAGTTAAGAGCACTTGTTGCTCTTCCAGGGGACACAGGTTTGATTGTCATCACCCAGATGGTGGTTCACAACCATCCACATGCCCTCTTCTAACCTCCATGGACACTAAACATACATGTGGTTCACATAGGAGGACAAAACACCCACACATAAAGTAAAAAGAATATAAAAACTTTTAAAAAAGTACAGAGGGGAAGGAGAGCTGTGTGGAAAAATTTTAAAAAAATGAGATTACTGGCCTGAATGTAGATTTCCTCTCCTTGGCTGATCCACAGCTGTGCTCTTGCTGTGTCTGGACAGTTCCATTTTCTCTGTAGGCTCCCAGCTCCACTCACGAGTGTTTTCTTGACTGTTCTCCAGCATGTTGCTAGATGAAGCTATCAACCGCCCAGCTGCTGTGTTCCTACAGAGTCAGGAGTGGCTAGATCAATGCTCATTCTTTATGTTTACCTCCCACAGCTTTGCCTTTCCCTGTTGGAGTGCTGATGGTGGCCTTGGCAGTAGTCACTGGGAACCTCTTCTGTGAAGTCTCCAAGACCCTGCTTTTGTGGAGTTTCTAGTCAATCTTTTAGCCCATTTTGCCTGGAGAAAAATACCCCTATGACTTGAAGCAAGTCAGGTTCTGCTGTAGATAAAATTTGTGGCCAGATAGTAGAAAGGGTTGAGATGTTGAGCAAGTCAATTCCAGGTCTGAGGAAGCAGCTAATGGATTGACAAAACATTTCTGCTCCTCTCTCCCCCCCTCCTTTTTTTTTTTCCTAATCTGCAACCGACTACCCAATTTGATTTGGCTTCTATTTCATTATTTTTTTAAATTGGATATTTTATTTATTTACATTTCAGATGTTATCCCCTTTCCCCATTCCCCCTACCCCCAGAAACCCCTTATCCCATCCCCCCTCCTGCTACTTCTATGAGGATGTGACCCTACCCATCCACCCACTCCCCCCTTTCCCACTCTCAAATTTCCCCACACTGAGGCATCCAGCCTTCACAGGACCAAGGACCTCCTCTCCTACCAATGCCTGACAAAGGCCATCCTCCACTACACATACAGCTGGAGCCATGGGTCCCTCTAAGCATGTTCCCAGGCTGGTGGTTTAGACTCTGGGAGCTCTGGTTGGTTGGTACTGTAGCTCTTCCCATGGGGCCACAAGCCCCTTCAGCCCCTTCAGCCCCTTCAGCCCCTTCAGTCTTCTCTCTACCTCCTCCATTGGGGACCCCATAATGGCTCAATGATTAGCTGAGAGCATCCACCTCTGGCAGAGCCTCTCAGGAGACAGGCATATCAGGCCTGTCAGCATGCACTTCCTGGCATCCTCAACTGTGCCTGTGTATAGTGACTGCACATGGGCTGGATCCCCAGGTAGGGCAGTCTCCAGACAGCCCCTCCTCCAGTCTCTGCTCCACACTTTGTCTCCTTACTTGCTCCCATGAGTATTTTGTTACTCCTTCTAAG
>NW_021604798.1:0-10087 GCF_004785775.1 Grammomys surdaster
AATGAAATGTTATATATGCTACTTAAAACAAAAGTATTAAGAGTAAAAAATATATAAAATAAACAGTCTTTCTCAGTGTAGAACATACACATTGTTTGTCTAAAACAAAATAGGCCTGAAAACACAAATAACATGATACAGACTGAAGATGATGTGTTTTATGTATGTGTTCGAATCCACATGAATTCAACTGTGTGTGTGTATGTGTGTGTATATATATTTATATACACATACATTTATGCATACACACACATTAACTTTTTTATGAAAACAAAAATGTAAAAAAAAGGGGGTGATACATACGAGTAAAGAGGAAGACAATCGAATTATGCTACTATTTTTAAAAAATCCATAAATCAATTTCAAAAGCCCCATTTCTTAAGTATCAGGTCTATTTGAAATCCAGATGCAGGTGTAGAAGACACAAGGTACCAAAGTTAAATCAGGATCACATAAACCATCTAAATGATACCATAACCCCTAAAGAAATAGAAGCAGTCATTAATAGTCTCCCAACCAAACTTAGCCTAGGACCAGATGGGTTTAGTACAAAATTATATCACACTTTCAAAGAAGACGTAATACCAGTATTCTTCAAACTATTCCATAAAATAGAAACAGAAGGAACACCACCCAATTAATTCTATAAAGTGATAATTATACTTATACCTAAACCACACAAAGACCCAACAATGAAACAGAACTTCAGACCAATTTATCTCATGTATATTGAAACAAAAATGCTCAATAAAATTCTCACAAATCAAATCCAAGAACACATGAAAACAATCATCCATTATGGCTTCATCTTAGGGATGCAAGGATGGTTCAATATATAGAAACCCATCAATGTAACTGACTATATAAACAACTTCAAAGAAAAGAGCCACATGATCATTTCACGAGATGCTGAGAAAGCATTTAACAAAATCCAATACCCCTTCATGATAAAAGTCTTGAAAAAAACATGAATTCAAGGCCCATACCTAAACATAGTAAAACAATATACAGAAAACCAGTAGCCAACATCAAACTAAATGGAGATAAACTTGAAGCAATCCCAATAAAATCAGGGACTAGACAAGGCTGCCCACTCTTTCCCTACATACTAAATATTGCACTTGAACTCCTAGCCAGAGCAATTAGACAGCAAAAGGAGGTCAAAGGGATACACATTGGAAAGGAAAAAGTTAAAAAAAACACACTATTCACAGATGATCTGATAGTACACTTAAGTGACCCCAAAAATTCCATCAGAGAACTCCTCAACCTGATAAACAACTTCTGCAATGTGGCTGCATATAACATTAACTCAAATAAATCATTATCCTTCCTCCACTCAAAGGATAAAGAAATTAGGGAAATGACACCCTTCACAATAGTCACAAATATTATAAAATACCTTAGTGTGACTCTAATAATAACTATTATTTTTCTGAAGAGACTTGCAATCTACAGATTCAGTGCAATCCCTATTAATGTTCCAACTCAATTCTTCATAGACTCAAAAGAACAATTTGTAAGTTCATCTGGAATAACAAAAAACCTAGGATAGCGAAAACTATTCTTGACAACAGAAGAACTTCTGGGGGAATCACCATTCCTGACCTCAAGCTATATTAGAGTTCAATAGTGATAAAAGCTGCATGATGATTGGTACAGAGATGGGCAGGTAGATCAAGGGAACAAAATTGAAGAACCAGGAATGAACTCACACAGCTATGGTCACTTGATCTTTGACAAAGTAGCTAAGACCATTCAGTCAAATGCAGACAGCATATTCGACAGACAGTGCTAGTTCAACTGGTTGTCACAGCATATAGAAAAATGCAAATCTATCCAATCTTATCTCTTTGTACAAACTCAAGTCAACGTGAATCAAGGACCTCCACATAAAACAAAATACACTGAAACTAATAGATAAGAAAGTGGGGAAGACTCTTGGGCTCATGGGAACAGGGAAAAATTCCTGAACAGAACACCAATGGCTTATGCTGTAAGATCAAGAATTGACAAATGGGGCCTCATAAAATTGGAAAGCTTCTATAAGGCAAAGGATACTATAAATAGAACAAAATGGCAACAAAAAGAATGGGAAAAGATCTTTACCAACCCTACAACCAATAGAGGGCTAATATCCAATACATACAAAGAACTCAAGAAGTTAGACTCCCAGAGAACCAAATAACCGTATTAAAAATGTCCAATAAAAATGTGGTACAGAGATAAACAAAGAATTCTCAACGGAGAAATACTGAGTGACTGAAAAGTACCTAAAGAAATGCTGAATATCCTTAGTAATCAGGGAAATGCAAATCAAAACAACCCTGAGATTTCATTCCACCTCACACCAGTCAGAATGGCTAAGGTCAAAAACCTCAGGTGACAGAAGGTGCTGGGGAGGATGTCAAGAAAGGGGAACACTCCTCCATTGATGGTGGGATTCCAAACTGGTACAATAACTCTGGATATCAGTTTGGCTCTTCCTCAGAAAATGGAAAGAGTATTAACTCAGGAACCAGTCATACCACTCCTGGGAATATACACAAAAGATGCTCCAACATATAACACGACACCTGTTCCACTATGTACATAGCAGCCTTACCTATAATAGACAGTAGCTGGAAAGAACCCATATGTCCTTCAACAGAGGAAAGGATACAGAAAATGTGGTACATTTATACAATGGAGTACTACTCAGTTATTAAAAAAAATCACTTCATGAAATTCTTAGGCAAATGGATGGAACTAGAAAATATCATACTGAGTAAGGTAACCTAATCACAAAAGAACACACAAAATATACACTCACTAATATGTTGATATTCGCCCCAAAGCTGGGAATACTCAAGATACAACTCACAGACAACATGAAGTTCAAGAAGGAAGAGCAAAGTATGGACGGATAATTTGGTCCTTCTTAGAAGGGGGATCCAAATAATCACAGGAGGAGATACAGACACAAAGTGTAGGGCACAGACTGAAGGAAAAGTCATCCAGAGATTGTAACACCTGGGGATCCATCCCATATAAAGTTACCAAACCCAGACACCCAGACACTATTGTGAATATCAAGAAGTGCTTGCTGACAGGAGCCTGATATAGCTGTCTCCTGAGAGGCTCTGCCAGAGCCTGAATAAATACAGAGGTGGATGCTCACAGCCAACCATTAGACTGAGAAAAGAGTCCCCAGTGGAGAAGTTAGAGAAAGGACTGGAGGAGCTGAAAGGGTTTGCAACTCTATAGGAAGAACAACAAAATGAGCCAACCAGAGCCCCCAGAGCTCCCAGAGACATAACCACCAAACAAAGAGTACACATGGAGCAACTCATGGCTCCAGGTGCATACGTAGCAGGGGATGGCCTTGTTGGACACCAATGGGAGGAGAGACTCCTGTTCCTGTGAAGGCTTCATGCCCCAGTGTAAGAGAATGCCAGTAAGGGGAAGTGATAGTGGGTATATGGCGGGACACCAAAATAGAAGCAAGAGGAGAAGGGTGGGATAGGGTGTTTTCAAAGGGGATAACATTTGAAATGTAAATGAAGAAAACACACTAGAGTCTGATCTAAGAGACTAAGATTATTTCTACTTTAATCTGAAGCAGATTATCTTCAATTCCATACAAATAACTTTTCCGTTTCTCTTGCAATACAATAGCTCAGATGCAGTTCTTAGGTCCTTTTCTGCTTTGATAATGAAACTAATGGGAGAAAAGATCTGTGCACACACACTCATGTGCATATAGTGTCTGGGCATACCAGCTTATGTTGACTATCTATCTAGAACAAATATAATGTTCTTCCTATAATCAAGCTTCATATAACAATATAGAGATCTCAGGCTAGACCTGGGCCATACTGTTTTGCTTGTGGTTTGTTTTCTACAGTGTCCCTCACTCAAGCAAAAAAAAAAAAAAATGACAACATGCATTGATATTTTATGCCAAATTGAGATGGGAACTGAGCTGGTACTTGAAGGAAGGTGGAGGACTCACCTTGCTGCTGGCTTCTAGCTGAGTACAATGAGATGGGCTTTAAGATGAATTGCCCCTGTGCATCCAAGTACATGTCGTTCACAAGCAGCCCAGGCAAGGCCGGAAAAGCTGGGAACATTCTTGATTTCAGTCTACTGAAGTTAGTTTGAAGGTTGGTCAGTATAATATCATGTGGACACTCATGGCCTATAAGAAGAAAATAAGAATATGAATTGAATCTAGTAATAATGAGTGTGAGAAACCTTCCAATGGGATTTAGCATGCACTGCTGTGTTTTGTGTCTCATTCTTCTTCTGGACAATGTAGACTGTACACCCTAAGCATTAGGAGACTTACAGAGATATTATGATAAAGGAAGGATGTGTAAGCTGAGAACTCTAAAATCGAGGAGATGATTTTCAATTTATCATTTTATTTTTATCTACCAGAGAATTTTATTTGGCAGATTTTTGCTGTGTTCTACTCTAACATTAAGACCTGCCTGTTATAGTCTTGATACCAATAAGATTTTTACAACATGAGAAATTTAGTTTACTTGTCTATCTTTATATTAATCAATATAAATAATTCCCACTGCATATATATCTTCTTATGGTTTCGAGCCTGGAATTCTATAAGTAATTCTATTAGCCATGTCAAGCACTTCTCTGTCCAGTATTTATTTCTCTCATGATGACAGCCACATTTATAGAGTCCATTTCCATTCATAGTATGAGGCAGGGTTTCTTGGAATCGGTGAAGTGGAATGGCCTCTGCTTCCTCCCATTGCTGTTCTCCTTACAATGGTCAGGTTGATGCTTTATGCTTTAGAATATACATGAGCACTTTTAGACACACAACATTTTCTTAGTACTCTAGATGGAGACATTTTCCTGGAAGAATGTGGCATAATAACGAGGCAGGATGAATTTGTAAGCAATAAACATCACATCAGATAATTTATGATCTGAAGGTTAAGACGAGTCACCAGAGGAATGTGTACAATTACAAAGCTGGACAGACAAATCATGTTTCTCCATAGAGCCCTATGAACAACAACAGATGATGTCAACTCTCTCCTATCTTCTATACCTTGGGAGGTCACAAAAGCAAAGTTAGTTAAAGAACAATTCAGTGTCTTTAAGGAAACTGTGGTCACAAGACATTTTTCTTTTGTGTGCGTGTGAAGATTTCTCACAAGCAGTAAGAATAATGCCTTTCCCACAACACCACTTTTAGTCTGTTCCAAGAAACAGTAACTCTGGGCCAGAATTGCAAATACAAAATTAGAACTAAATCCATGTGCTTAATGTGCTCTCCCCTGTTTTAAGTTATTTCTTCTCTAATGAAACATCAGAGAGTATGTGCTGTGTGATAGATATGGTTTTTTAAGAAGTATGAAACCTTGGCTTTGTCCATTTCTGATGAATCACCGATATGACTAAAGTCTTGATTTGCCTTTGTTTCTGACACAGAATGTAAAAAACAATGAGAGCAATATTTAAAGCAATAGGTCTGTGTGATATGTTCTGAATGCCTCTGCTGGGTGCTGTGAGGGATCTTAGAAAAGCTCAAAACTCCAGACATGGATACAGTGTCCTATGATGATGTGCATGTGAACTTCACTCAGGAAGAGTGAGCTCTGCTGGATCCTTCTCAGAAGAGCCTCTACAAAGATGTGATGCTGGAGACCTATAGGAATCTTGCTGCTATAGGTTACATGTGGGAAGACCATAATATTGAAGAATATTTTCTACATTCTGATGAGCAGCCCTCTCAGTTTATTCAATGTGGGAAAGCCTCTGTACTTCACAGTTATCTTCATATACATAAAAGATCACGTACTGGAGAGAAACCATTTGAATGTAACCAATGTGGTAAAGTCTTTTCAAAAAATGGTCATCTCCTAAGACATAACAAAGTACATACTGATGACAAACCCTATAAGTGTAACCAATGTGGCAAAGACTTTGCATATCACAGTTCTCTAAAAAATCATGAAAGAATTCATACAGGAGAGAAACTTTATGAATGTAACCAATGTGGTAAAGGCTTTGTATATCAAAGAGGTCTCCAAATACATACAAGAACACATACAGGAGAGAAACCCTATGAATGTAATCAATGTGGTAAACTCTTTCCATATGAAAGTAGTATCAGGTATCATAAAAGAACACATACTGGAGAGAAACCCTTTGAATGTAACCAATGTGGCAAAGCCTTTGCAAGTTCCAATAATCTCCAAGCGCATAGGAGAACACATACTGGAGAGAAACCTCATGAATGTAATCAGTGTGATAAAACCTTTTCATGTAGAACTGGTCTCCTGGCACATAAACAAAGACATAACACATACAGGAGAGAAACCCTTTGAAAATGTTCAATGTGTTAAACCCTTTCCAAATCAGTGTACTCTCCAAATACATAAAACCACACATACTGGAAAAAAAAGATTTAAAGCAATATTGAGATGAAAGCACTCCAGATCCTTCCTAGTGATCAATAGGAAAAGATATAGAGATGAGAGATACATAATAGCATATGGCCTGTGGGTTGAAATACACATTTAAAACCATGCTGAGAAACTAAGAAGAGCCTTAAGTTCTTAGGATTTCTGAAGCATCCATGATGAACACAGCTCTTCCAAACCTTAAAATATTATCTATTTGACACATTTCAATACATGAATTTATTTTAGAATGTCCATATTTATTTTTTTCACGGACTGAGTACTGCTATTGTTTCAACCTTTTAAAAAGTGAAAAGACCAGATGATTTTGGCACATTTCTGTATTTTCAGCACTCCTTTGATTGAAATAGTAAGGGTTGAGAGTTCCTTACTTGCCTGGACTCAATAGCAATACTCTGTTACATGGAGGAAAATAAAGTCCAATGAGTGGGTTGAGGGTCTAGTTTATTAAAACCCTGAAAATAAGTATTTATGTAAACCAAAATATACCGGTTTTGGATTACTTCAAATGATCAAGAATATCCCCACAGATTCTTTTGAATGATACATGAGAAAATTTTGAATAACAATACTCTCTCATCTCCAAAAGGCATTGTTACTGTCACTTGTCTGAAGATTACTTTATGTATTAGAACTTCATGTTTCCATTAGCTTTTAAAAGATGAATTTTGCAAGCACTCTTGATTATCTCACAATTTTAAATCTGATCCAACTGCTTCTGATCATTTTATTACTAATATTTACTTGGGAATAATTTAGTTATTGAGAAATAAAAAAACACAATATAAGGAATAGCAGGTGATTCAATCAAGAAGTCAATAATCTTGTAGAGTGAAAAATTATAGATACTGGGTATATAGAATTCTTTTTAGACATATAAAGTATTCTTTAAGCTTTCTTTATAAAGACATAGACAAACCGAGGCATGAAGCAAGTTAAGAATGTGGAAAGACCAGTCACCATTACTGGAACTGGCCTATCTGCAAAGAGTTAGGAAAGAATGTAAGTAAACTAGGTGGAACCAAGCTGAGAACCAAGCTGGGAACCACAGTGACAGGGCAAGGCCAAAGTAACAGGGCAGGACCACATTCTTGAGAAAGATAAGCGTACAGAGAGTTTTCACCTGATCCTGACTCCCGTAGGTTGGGTTCCTTTGGAATGTTCCACTATTTTCATGTTACACCACCCTAGCAAGCTCTCACCCCCTCCCTATTCTTGGTTTGTGGTTTTTCCCTTTTAAAACCCCCTTTCAAACTGGCTGTAGGGGTCAATTCAGCTCCTGCGTGGGCATACGAATTGACCAGCAGCTAGCTGTCACGCCCTAGTAAACAACCTCGCAATTACTCCACTGGAGGTTGCATGCAACCTCCGGTACATGGTGTCTCGAGCAGATTACTGGGTGGTCGCAACTTTCTGAGACTTGAGAGAGGGTCTCCCCTCTGCGGAGGTCTTCAATCTGATAATGTTCTCTCATTCAGTGGGGGAATTACTGGCCAAAGGAAGATGTGAACTGAATATTTCTTATGGACTCAGAGATTTGTATACATTTATGATTTTCATTATGAAGCAGAATCTGCATAGTTTGGAATGAACAGCATAGTTTTTAAAGTTGCTAGAGTTCTTACTGCTTGTGAAAAACCTTCACACATGCACAAAAGAAAAAAGGCTTAGGACTGAACTTTCCTTAAAGACAGGGAGTTGTTCTTTGAACTTGTTTTCATTTTAATTTTAGACTTATTTCTGTTTGCAACGCTTTGGCTCCGATGTATATCTTTGTACCATTCTGAGCCTGATACCTGAGCAGGTCAGACCAGGGAATTGATCTCCTGAAACTGGAGTTATGGATGGCTATCATGAGCTCTCACATGGGTGTTGGGAATCACTGAAAAATTTCTTCTGCTAGCAGCATTTTCAGTAATGACTACCCAATGATTTTTTTCAGTTATTTTCTTCAGAAAAAAATATATCCAGAGTTTGTTTATTCTCACTTTGGGAAAATTATGGTTCTCAAATAGAAAACACAGTTTCAGTTTTTGATTTTGTTTTTTGTCAGACCTATGACTCTTTCATAATTACATATTATCATGTGCTGGAAGGCTCTATTAAAGTTGTTAATTATGAATATAATTAATGAAAATATGTTTAGCTATTTTACCTTAGTGTGTATTTATATTTAAGACTACAAAATGAAAACATTGAGACTTCAGGGTTAGACCAATGAACTCAACTAGTCATTCATTAGATTTTCCTGTTACTTACCTTGGAGTACTCTTGGAGCTTCCCATTGGCCAGGACAGAACCACAGTTGGTAGTCTTCAATGTTCTGGGAGCCAAAAAGAACCAACTGTCACAAATAATCTGACAGTAGAATCTTGAAAAATCTAGTGGTTTCTTTTCTTACAATTTCCTGTTGTCTACCAGGGAAATTATTAAGACCAGTATTAATGGCATGTATTCTGACCACAGGTTTGAATCATCAGGACTGATTTCAGAGGAATACCCTTGGGTACATGCCTTTCCTCTCTGAGGAAACCTTTGTGTATTGATCCAAAGTAAAATAAGAAATTGCATTCTGCCATCAACAGTAACCAAGACAATATTATTATAAAATTACTCACAAAGCTCTCTCCAGTCTGTCAGTGGAATATTGAAGGATGATTTGGCTTGAGCACACAACCTAGTACTCACAGAGTCATATACTCCCAGTGATTACGATAACTTGATAAAGACATTTGAAAACTATGGTTACTTTGACAACATGAGAAAAATAGTCAAAAACAGAGAGGCTTTGAAGGTGCCTAGGAGTACACACAACCATAGGTTTTCATTCAGAGAGAGCCAGTCTATGGAAAGGATGAAGGTGTGTCTACTTTGGAAAATAGGCCAGATACTGGAAAGAAGTTTCACAACATAATTATTGCACACCAAGTAATGGATCTGTTTGAAACAGTCATATAAATAGAACATTCTGTTGAAATAGTTAGAAGTTGCTGACCCCTGTGGTTGAATTAGGGATGGGCTGAAACAAGCTGAGGAGGAGGATGACCCTGTAGGAGGACCAGCAATCTCACTCAATCTGGATCCCTGAGATCTCTCAAACACTGGACCACCAAAAGGCTGCCTAGAACAGCTTATAATAGGCCTCCAACACATGTACAGCAGAGGACTGCCGGATCTGTGTTCAATCAGTGATGATGCACCTAACCCTCAAGATACTGGAGGCCCCAGTGAGTTTTGAGGTCAGATGGGGTGGTGGATGGAGGTTGGGCACATCCTCATGGAGACAGTGGGATCAGGAAGAGGTATGGGATGTAGAAAAGTGTGAGGGTAGATGGGGGCTGGGCAGTCAATGAAATATGGGGTGTAAAAAACTAAATAATAAATGATAAGAAAGAAATGCTTAGCAACCTCCAGGAGTGACTAAAATGATAATATGCTCTAACTGGTGTTATCATTTATTGTACTTCCTTTTTGATTTGTGATTAAAACACTCAAGGAATTGTCCCATAGAGTTCTTAAGTATTACACTAAGGTATAAGAATCCACTCAAGTAGACACTCACAACTACATACACCAAAACACACAAGGAGAGGAAATAGTGAGTCAGAGAAAGAGTGATAGAGACAGAGAAACAGAATGACACT
>NW_021604799.1:0-4617 GCF_004785775.1 Grammomys surdaster
AGTCATTACCTGAGAACTCCCATGCAGTGGCCCTATATTTGACAGTATTTGGAAAACTTTTAACACAGAATGCAAATTACATTTATATTAAGTCATTACTTCAAAACCAAAATATGAGAGAATATTTCACCCAGAATTACTCTGACATAATTTGTAAATAATCATGTAGATTCATGTCCAAACTCATTAAAAATATTCCAAAAAATAAGGATTTTAGCCAGAATAATATTAATAACTATTCTAATACAAACATGTTGTATAATGTACTTTAAACTTTTGTATGAGAGAATATTGACATTTTTGCAATGTATTCACTGTGAATATTATTGCATTCTTACTGTTTGACCTTTTGGTAGAATAATTTTTAATCTCTAACTAATCCTGTATGTTTCACAATTATCAATAAATGCATTACCACTTTCTCCTATTATTGTTTCCTTGATGTGATCAGTGTCCATTTCATACTGGGACGATATCATTCATAACTTCCAGTTCCTATTGTTAATGACAGCAGAAACATGTTACAAAAGATAAATTTGATTGTTTTAGACAATTTCAAGACAACAGTGTTGAAGAGAATTTATGGTGAGCAGTGGGAACGTTGAGGTTCCTAATTGTTTGTTTGTGTGTGTGTGTGTGTGTTTGTGTGTGAGTGTGTGAGTTTATGAATAAAATCACTTGTATTACAAGGAATATAGCTTCTGTCTTGGGTAAAATTCTAAGCAGGTCCACTGTGTGGGTATGGGCTTGAAGCTTTAAGATGTCAGATCCTCCTCTGGTGAATAAGTTAATGTTCCTGTTGAGCTCTGAATATTGTCCACCATAGAGTTCTCACTCCTTTTGTCCAACTCTCATTAGATCACAAATGGATGATGAAATGGGAAAGACTCTGTAATACTTATTGTAAATGTTAATGTATTTAGTACTTGAGTCATCTTGAGCTACTTTAAATTGAAAGCAAGCTGTTCAAGAATATTAAATGCATTTGCATTTCATATTTATTGTAAGTATATCAGTAATTAGCAAGGCTTAGCAAGAATCTAAGGCATAGGATAGTGAGTCCTTTGTGCGTATACCAAAGGTTGGTGCACATGTGGATCATGTTTTAATGTTTTGAGAATTCTTCACGTTGATTTCCATAGTTACTGTGGTAGGTTGCAGTCATGCAAACCTGAATGGAGTTTCCTATTTTCTTGCAGCATTTTCAGTTGATGGCTTTGGTTATATTTGCTTTTATTACTGAAGCAGTATGGTTTTACTTTATTAGCTTTCTGAACCAGTGATCATTAAACAGAGAATTGTCCATTTTCCATGGGTTTCTATGCGTTCTGTTGTTGTTGGTGTTCATCTTTAATCCATAGTGGTCTGATAAAATTCAAGAAGTTATTTTAATGTTCTTTTATATTTAGAATCTTGTTTTGTGAGAAACTATATGATCAATTTTGGACGTGATTAGAAGATGGTATATTCTATTGTTTTTTGATGAAATCTTCTATAGGTTTCTGTTATATCCATTGTATTCATAATCTCCATTAGTATATTTCTCTGTTTACTTTCCTTCTAGATTACATGCTATTTTTTGAAAGTTCAATGTTAAAGTTTCTCATTATTAATGTATATGGGTCAATGTGTGGTTTAACCTTCAGTAATCTTTCTCTTATGAATGTGACTGTTCTTGAATATAAGCCATATATACATATATTCAGAATTGAGATGCCCTCTTGCTGAATTTTTCCTTTGTTAAGCATGAAAGTCATCCCCTGATTCTTTTGATTATTGAAAGTCTATTGTGTTGTATATTACAATGGCTCCTCCAGATAGCTATTTGGGTCTGTTTTTTGGAAAAACGTTTCCAACCCTTTACTCTGAGGTAAGGTATATCTTTGTTATTGAGTTGTGATTTTGTATGCATCAGAATAAGGAGTCATGTTTTTACATCCATTCTGTGGAACTGTGTCTTTTTATTAGGGGATTGAATCCATTGGTGCTATAAGACATTAGTAACCACTGATTGTTAATTCTTGTTATTTTGATGTTGATGGTATGTATGTATATTTGTGGGCTTCTTTATTTTATATTCACTAGTGTGGAATTATGTGTTCCCTATATTTTATTGTTTAGATAGCCTCTTTGGTTGTTAGTTTTCTTTAAAGTATTTTCGGGAAGACTGGATTTTTGGACACATAATGTCTAGATTGCTTTTTGTATTGGAATATCTTGTTTTCTTAATCTACAGTGATTAAAATTTCTGGTGGAAATAATAGTCTAGACTGTCATTTGTGGTTGCTTTGAGGTTACATGATATCTTTTCAGGTCCTTCTAACTTTTTCAGTCTTTGTCAAGAAGTCAGACATAACTCTGGTAGGTCTGCCTTTGTATGTTTACTTATCCTTTTTCTTTGCAGTTTTTAGTATTCTTTCTTTATTCGGTATTTTGTATTTTTAGATTTTATATTTTGAGTATGATATGACAGGGGGATTTTCTTTTGTGGTCTATTTTATTTCTTGCTCTGTACACTTAGTTTTTGTATACAGGTATCTCCTTCCTTCTATGATTCTGTTGAAAATATCTTCTTATCCTTGGGATACATCACCTTCTTCTATTCCTTATTTTCTTTGGCTAGGTCTTTTCATACCATTCTCAATTACCAGGAACTGTGATGTCAAGAATTTTTTAAGTTTAATATTTTTATTAACTGGTGTATCAATATATTCTACTGTTTCTCATACCACAGAGAATCTCGCTTCCATCTCTAATAAGCTGTGACGGTGCCTCTGTTTTTCTTCTTACTCTTCCTAGATTTTCCATTTTTCAGATTCTCTCACTTTTTGTTTTTTTATTGTTTTCATTTTCACTCTCAGGTCTTGAGGAGTTTTATTCATTTTCTTTACCTATTTAATTGTATTTTCCTGTATTTTATTATGGGATTTATTATTTTCCCCTTTAAAAGTCTCTACCTGTTTGATAGTATTTCCAATATTACTTTGAGAGATTTACTCATTTCTCCTTTAAACACATCTATCATCTTTATAAGGTTGGATTTAAAGTCATTATCTTTTCTTTGATATTGTTAGGCTACACAGAGTTTGCTGTAGTGTGGCAGATTTGTTCTGCAGGTGCTATGTTACTCTGGCTCTGGTTGTTTGAATTTATTGTTTATCATTATTATTATTATTATTATTATTATTATCATTATTATTATTCTTTAGCCTTATTTTACTGTCAGGTTGTTATGCCCCTCCATTTCTACCCTCTGAGAGTTCCTCATCTCATTGTACCTTTCTTGTCACCAGGAGGATATCCACACATCCCACACAGTCGTAACACCCTGCCAGGTCTACCCAGTTCCAGGAAACTCAAGTCTCTCAAGGGTTAGATATGTCTTCACTCACTGAGGCAGACCAAGCAGTCTTCTGCTGTATGTTGCATGCCTCAGACCAGCTAGGTTTTGATGCCTAGGTGGTTGCCCAGTGTCTGAGAGATCATCTTGGTGGTCCAGGTTAGTTGAGAGTGCTAGTCGTTCTATGAAATCACCCTCCTCCACCACTTCTTCCAGCCTTTACCTAATTCAACCCAGAGGTCCCCAATTTGTGTGCTTTGGTTGGACGTAAATATCTGTCTCTGTCTAGCTCAGCTGCTTATTGGGCCTCTTGGAGGACATCCATTGCAAACTCATATCTGTAAGTACATCAAAGCATCCGTATTAGTGTTAGGCCTTAGAGCCTCCCCTTGAGATGGGTTGCAATTTTGGCTGATCATTGGACTTTCCTTACCTCAGTCTCCATTTTTTTCTTGCAGTTTTTCTAGATAGGAACAATTCTGGGTCAAAGTTTTGACTGTGGGATGGCTACAGCCTTATTTGTGATTGCTATAAGCAATGTCCAGATTCAACCTGTCAGAGGAAATTGAAGTAAATCTTCACACAAAATAAGCCAAACTAAATAAACAGAAATTAGACTAAGTTGCCTGGAAATTGTTTATGCAAAATAAGGCACCTGAACAAGACACTTTTCAAGGAGTTGAACTGCCTTAAGGCTTAACATTGTGATCCAGATGTTTTGCTTTTCAGAGATGTCACCCATTCTGAAGTAAGCATTGGTGATGCAGCACTATTGGACTTAGTTCTGCTCACTGTCAGCCATACTCTATAAGTGCTCGAAATAAAACTCACTGGTTCCCCAAAGGAGACTTTGGTGGGATCTGTTACAGTCTCTTGTGTGTTCCTTATATTGGGTGAGTAAATGTTTGTTGTATTTTCTCAGGAAAAGATTTGTCAAACAACATTACAATGATGGGCTGAAACCTATGCGTTAAAAGAACTCTCACCTACTTCACACTATTCTAACTTTTAGTCATGTCTCAGACAATTCACAAACAAGTTGCCAAACAAGTGTAGAAACTAAAAAATGGGGTGTTTCTGTGAGTAAGCCTGAATGCATGGCTACTAAGAATTTGTGAGTTTGCGGGAACTTTTGGAGAAATAGGCTTGATAAAATCCAGGAATGCTATGAGGAAAGTCTAGTGAGCAGTGTTGCATGGACCTCAGCTCAGAATAACAGAATGGCAACAGAAATGTAGACAGTAAAGTCAATAACTGTGAGGCTTCACTGGGAAATT
>NW_021604800.1:0-8058 GCF_004785775.1 Grammomys surdaster
GAGGAGCATCATGAAGCACCTACATCTCAGCAGACACAGTCACAGGAGCAGTATTTAGGTCATCTCCTTTAGCTTCACCCCAAACCTCTAAAGTCAGTCTAGATGGCTTCCTTTTTCAAGTTCAGGCCAAAGTCATAAGATGAGGCACTATGACTCTTAGGTCAGTACGCCTAATTTCCCCCATGATTTCTAACCCAGATAATGGATAATGTATATGATATAAGAAGATGTTTTAAGGACTAGAGAGGTGACTCAGGAATTAAGAACACTTGCTGCTGTTTCTGAGGATCCCAGGTTCTGTCCCTGCACCTGCACCGGACTGCCTGTAACTCATATTCTAAGGGATCCAATGGCTTCTTCTAGCTTCTGTGGGTATTCATGAATGTGATACATATACATACACTCAGGCAAATACAAAGAAAAAAATAAACGAATATTTAAAATGTACTGAGTTGGTTTTAAGCCGGATTGTTTTCTATCAGAAACTATAAATTGAAGAAAGGAGCTAGCTTTTTCTCTTCTCCACCCAGTATATCTACTTCTCAAATACTACTGCCAGAGTGACTTTGAAGGGCCTCTAGTTCCCAGCTACTTACAAGGATCTTGTTTCTCCACATCCTCTCATTTTTGACTTTTAAACTGAATCATAAGAGGAAGAGGAAGTGGTGTGTTGCTCTGAAACATTTTCCTCCACGGTTTGAACTTTGGCTTTCACATACAACCCACACACCAAAGTGACGAGAAGGAAGGCCACCGTGACATGATGCAAACAGAAATTCCAGCAACCTCCAGATATGATTAGGGTTCCTCCTCTGACAAGCCCTATCTTTACAGTCTTTGCCTCCTTGGCCGCTAGGTAGACAGCTCCAGTCAGCTCTGCCAAGAAAGATGAGTGACACTGAGTTGATGTATACCCACTCCCTGGCTGAGAACTATCTTCAGTATGTCCTGCAGGTACCTGCCTTTGAATCGGCTCCAAGCAAAACATCCAGAGTGCTACAAAGAGTTGCATTCTCCGTTCAGAAGGAAGTTGAAAAGAATCTGAAGCCATACTTGGATGACTTTCATGTGAAATCCATAGATACTGCCAGAGTAATATTCAACCAAGTGATGGAAAAAGAATTTGAAGATGGCATCATTAACTGGGGGAGGATTGTGACTATATTTGCCTTTGGGGGTGTTCTCCTCAAAAAACTTCCACAAGAGCAGATTGCCCTGGATGTGGGTGCTTACAAGCAAGTTTCCAGTTTTGTGGCAGAATTCATAATGAATAACACAGGAGAATGGATTCGGCAGAATGGAGGCTGGGTATGTGTGATGACCATTTTTTTTTTTTAACATTTCCCTGTTGAAGTATAGGAATGAAGAGGTTCCTTACTAATTAAAACAAACAAGAAAATAACAATCAAAGGACTTCAGACTCTTTGTATGCCTTATTTTTAGATACTCTTAAATAAAATTAAACAACAACAAAAATCCCCTGGGTCATTTCTAGTGGCCCCTACTGGAAATGTATTTTTTTTAAAAAAAAAGACTTTTAAAAATAAGAATTATATATTTATTTTATGTATGTGAGTACACTGAAGCTGTCTTCAGACACACCAGAAGAGGGTATCAGATCCCATTACAGATAGTTGTGAGCCAGCATGTGGTTGCTGGGAATTGAACTCAGGACCTCTGGAAGCAGTCAGTACTCTTAACTGCTGAGCCATCTCTCCAGCTACACCCCTCCCTTTTTTATAGTTGGAGAACATTTGCAGCTCCAGCTTTAATTCTAGCTGTGAGGTCTGAGGCTGAGAACAGCACCATTTTTTTTTTAACCATATCTTCAGAATCAGCAGTGCAGATTCCCGAGTGCCTGCCTTTTGGTAGAGTTTCTCATGACCATCGAGAGCTAGTACAGAAAGAACTGGTATTAAATATTGTCATATGTACTTCATTGTGTTCTAATAGTCAACCATACGTACAGTTTTGTACATTCACTACTTATATACTGACTATTTCCATCTTCTTAACACACTACCATGTGTGGCTAACCAGACTCTCCCCCACCCCCCAGCCCTTTGTCACCAGAGATCAAACCTAGAGCCTAATGCAGTCTGAGCACGTGTTCTATCAGTGTACTGTATCCTTAGCCTTCGGTTGTCTTTCTGGGAAATATTTTACAAGTTGATATCTGGGCTATACATGGAAGCACCCATTCTGGAACAGAGGAAACAAAGATAGGAGGACCAAAACTTCAAGGTCATCTTTAACTGCAGAGTAAGTCAGCAGAAGGCCACCTCTGGTCACAGGGAGGACTCTTTCATCCTCCCACCAAAACAGTACATAGATTTATTCTGTAACTATTTTTGTCAACCCAGGGCACTTAAAATAACACTTTAATGAATATTTTATGGCCTGAGGTAGTGAGGTACATCAATTATGGAGTCCCTGTATTGTGTGAACAAGATCTCTAATTCAACCCCTAGCACCATAAATAAAAATTATAAGAATTCCTAATGTTTTTTGTTGTATGTGTGTGTGTTGTTGAAGAGCTTGTCTCTTCCACCTGGAGTGTATTTATTTGAGTTATTTCCAGACCTTTCTGTCAAAAGTAATGCTTCATTGAATACATTGTATAGATACAGTTTCTCCCGTGTGTAGGCATGTTTTCTAAGGTGGATATTTGCTTGTAGAGTTATTTGCTACATGGTGTATATTTACTTTGAAATTACTAGTTTTCTCTTCCATAGTGGTTCTATCAAATTATAAACCTGACAGAAGCATGTTAAGAGTATACAGTATTTCCTTAGTACAAGTGGACTAATATAAGGTCCTAGTAATCTACTAAATGTCTCCACTTTGTTACACTAAATACATATACTTAGTTATCTTGTGTTAATTTATTTTCCCCTTGGTTACTAGTACATCTTCTTTTCATGTTGAGCATAGTATATTCGTGTTTATTGACTAATTCTTAGAATTGCCTGTTTATACGTTTTGCCTGGTTTTCAATGGCTTTATTAACTTATAGGAACTTTGAAAATGTTTATATGTGGCAGATTATTTTTGTTTGTTTTTCTTCTAAAATTATTTGTCTTCATTAATTACAAGTGTTTAAAAGTTTGGTGCAATCGACTGTATTAAACAGTGGCTGTTCCATTTCTGTTTTGTTGCAAGTCTGCTTGCTTAGTGCTTGCTGTCTTACTGTAAATCAGTCCCCCTTTTCAATGTTTTCAACTACTCTTCTTTCTAACTTGGCCTGATTTGGGTCTAGGTGAAACATGTCAGATATTGATTATGTTTCTTCTAATTGGCTGGAAGGACTCAGGAAATTTTCTGCTGCACTGTGTACACCTTAAGTGAAGGCAGGTGTCTTCTAGCCCAGAGGCCACAAATGAGCCTGTAGCAAAGAACCTTACAAACTCCATAGGTTTACACTAATGTTCTCATTGTCTAGCACAGCATGTGGAAGACACAGAATATTTGTTACTCAAAAATCTAACTCCTTCCTAATGCATTGTGTGAATTCTTAAAATACAAATGAGTGAAGAGTTTGGAATGGTCTCTTAGAATCTCTAGAAATGTGCTCATCATCTGGGAGTCACAGAGATATTAGCATGTACACAGTAGGGAAACTCTACCTTAATAGAGATATAAAAGAACATCTCTGTCACTGTGTCTGTCTGTGTCTTCCTGTGTCTGTCTGTCTCCGTCTCTCTCTATCTCTCTGTCTCTCTGTATGTCTCTGTCTCTCTGTCTCTGTCTCTCTGTCGCTGTCTCTCTCTCTATCTCTCTGTCTCTCTGTCTCTCTGTCTCTCTGTCTCTCTGTCTCTCTCTCTCTCTCACACACACACACACACACACACACACACACACACGCCCCTTCACAAAGCCCCTATGCAGGTTCTCAGATCTTTTCTTTTACAGCAGTGAGCTTATGTTGTCAACATGACAGAAGAGGTGTTTGAGATCATTTAAAAGGAATCTCAGTACTGTATCCCAGCTATAGTCTGCTAATGGCAAACAGTCTATATAGTGAGCCACTAGACTTAGGCATTGCAAATTGGTACTTTTTCTTTTTCCACAGTGCCACTGGCAAATCTGCTCTGATGATTAAGTTTACTTTGAATGGTTCATTTGGTAGAAAACACACAGCCACATGTCTGTGCCAATGGTCAGATGCCCCAGTAGGAAGGGGAAATGGATATTTTACAAGTTTTTTCTTTTCTGAAAGGGAAACCTCCAAACTGATCACAAAACATGAAACCTATGGTCTCAGTACACTTGAAATATAAGAATTTCAGAGCAAGATGTGGTACAGAAACACAGCAGAGATATGAAGAGCACTAACTCCAAGTAAAACAGGGCTGGCTTCATTTTAGGGCTCAGTGCTTACCATCCATGTGACTGGAACAACTTATGTAACTTCTGTATATTTTCTTTCCTTGTTGGTAAAAATAGGCCATATTGCAGCCTGTCTACTGGGGTTGGCATAAGGATCACATATGCTACTTACACACAAAGGATCCAGAGCAGTTCCTACAAATGAGCACTAAGCACAAATTTAAGACTGTTGTTATTACTAATGAATGCTAACATTAATACTAATACTAGTATTAGTCAGCGTGGACCTCAGGTGCACTAAGGGGAAAAACATGAGATTAATCATCAGTAATGCAGTGGATAATCTCACTCCTTATTTGACTTAAAAAACAATCAGTGTGAACTCTCTCTTCCCCATTCTTCCATTCCATCTCTCTCTATTTATTGGATATTTTATTCATTTACATCTCAAATGTTATCCCTTTTCCAAGTTTCCCCTCAGCAAACCCCCATCCCATAGCCCCTCTCCCTGCTTCTATGAAGGTGCTCCCCCACCTGCCCACCCACTCTCACCTCACTGCCCTAGCATTCCCCTACACTGGGGCATTGAGCCTTCACAGAACCAAGGGCCTCTTCTCCCATTGATGCCAGAGAAGGCTATCCTCTGCTACATATGTAGCTGGAGCCATGGGTCCCTCCATGTATACTCTTTGGTTGGTGGTTTAGTCCCTGGAAGCTCTGGGGGAGGGGTCTGGTTCCATTCATTCTCTTTCCTCCTTCTCTTCCTTCCTCTTTTCTTTCCTTCTCTTACATATTCCTTTTAGTTTTCAACCTGTCATCCCTGTTTTTCTTTATCTTTTAGTCTACTATTATTTTCTCCAGTCCCCTCTACCAGTTTGAAGTGCATGGTTGGACTCATAATGTCTGGTAGAAGATTTAATGCGATTTTTTTTTCTGTCATCAGCATTCGGGAGGAAAAGATAGTTCCTAAAGCCACTGGAGTACGTTTTCATAGCTGGGTGTCTATAATCTCAGCTACTCAAAGGCAAAAGCTAGAGGAACGTTGCTTGAGCACAGGGGAATTTTAAGGCCAAGTGTGGGTAAGACCCTATCTCAAAAACTAAGAATGAGCATAAGATTGAAAGTCAGTGTCTCAGCCTTTTGGAATTCATGTTTTAGTTTGATTCAAGTGACTTTCCTACTTCCATACTCTTTAATGAGGCACTTTTCTGTGTCTAGGCTGATAGAATAAAAGAGTTCTTGGTCATTAGCTACACAGGGGGTTGAGGGGCTATACTTTTATACACAACATTGTGTCCTTCATGCTTAGCATAGATCCTAATTGTGCAGAAAGTACCTGACATATAGCTATTGCTCTCAGGAACTGACATCGAACTCTGTGGCTTGAACTCTGAATTTTCCTACTTATTAGAGGCATAACCTAAGGTATGTTACCTAGGAAGTACTCCAAGATTCAGATTTCTCATGTAATATGTATAACATAATATATCATAATGTAATAAAATGAAGACAATAATACCTATACTAAAGAATTAGAAAGTTTTTTCATAAAAGTAGTTTGTGAATATGTAAATAGAATTATGTGAGTATGGGGATCACATGGGAAATTCCAAGAAGTTTAAATATAATTTTTAAAACTACTCTAAATACAAAAAGAAATCCCTTTTAGAAGTAGGAAACACCAAATTGGTCCCTTGTAAGTAACCAGAATAATACGAGTTGTAAGAGTTAGGCTAAGAGGTCCTATCTTCTTTTTCTTCCCTTCCTCCCCTCTTGTTTTCTTTCTTCTTGCTTTAAATAATGGCATGGTTAGTTTGGTGACAAAGTGAATGGGCAGAATGATATATAGAGAGGCATAGAGATGACTGATTAACCATCTATCCCAGTACAGTTATTTCTAAAGTATAAAGAGTCAGGATCTGCCAATGTTAAGCAATGCTCCACCATGGAACTATAGCCCCAGATGACCAAAATCAGCTCTTGAATGAGTTATCTCTAGAGAGGAGACTGCGTATCTGTTTTTGTAAGGCTATAATATAATATCTCACACAGCAAACTACAAGAAAAAAGGAAGTTGTTTTAGGGAGTTTGAGAGTGCCAGCATCCAAGGGCACCAGCATTGATGGGCTGCATCTGGTAAAAGCCTCCTTGCTGAAATATGGGAGAAGGACCCAGGAAGTAAGGAAGGCAGAGATGGAGGAAAGGAAGGAATGGGGAAGGAACGATAAATAAAGGGCTGACCACATTTTTTTTTAATAACAAATTCACTGTTCAGATAATATTCTTGATCTGGCCATGGAGGCGGTACTCCCATGACCAATGCATCTCTAAAAGATTCCAACTCAATATTATCAAAATAGCAATTAAGACTCAACACGAGTTTTGGAAGGTAATCAAACCATGGCATCTTGCTGTATTATTTTATGCTTTAAGCTTTCTCAAAACTAGTATAGCCCAATTTAACAAATTATTATTCCTGCCAGAAATAATCAGACCGGGTCATTCCTTGCTTATTACTACATTATTAATTTGATAATGAATCCTTATTTGTATATTTATTTTTGTATAATAGCATTGCTAAAGAAAATAGTTTTTAGTAGAACCTATTTGAAAAATATCTTTATATCCATGATTGTATTTATTGTATTTATTTGCTGTTACTTTAAAATGTTTCCTCATATATTTAGTGATTTAAGCTTCAGTGAACTTCTCTTTCAACTATTAAGGCTTGATTATTTTTTTCTTACATTTGAACGAATAAACTATTTCCTGATAAATTGATAAATCTATTTTTCCTGGCTTGCAGTTCTTTTAATTAAAAAAATATATGTATATACTTCAACTATTTTTATTTTCATTTAGCTTTTTCTTTTCCTTAATCTTTAGAAGTTGAAAATATGTAACAAGTTAGCACATTAACTGCCCAGACAATGATTAGCTCTCCTGTTAATAGGAGATCATTTTAGAAGCTACCACTGTACCTATCTGATAGAAGATTATGAATAGTCTTAGAAGGGAAACAGGAAATGTCTAAAAAAAGCAAACCCGAGACTGTGGGAGATATGTGAGAATGTAAGGTTAGGAGATGAGGAAACGGGGTGAGCAATGTCTTCTTTCTGTTGGGACATGACGTCACATGTGTCACAGCTGACCCTGTGCACAGCACGCAGACATTTTCTTGGTCAATTATACACATGGGAAATTCCCCTGACTGGTAATGATTCCCCTAGTTTGCTGATGATTCCACAACTATTAATTTCAAGATCGGCAGTGATTTCCAGAGTCCTCTGATTCTCAAGGAACTGTATCTGATTCACTGTTTTTGGATTAGTCCCATTAAGGTATAGACATTTGGGGACCTTTTAATCCTGGAACTTACAAGAAGCAGAGCAAATGTTTCCTAGATAAACATAAAATATATCAGGGGTGGTGATGCAGAGAACATGCAAGCACAGACTGGGGATATACCTCAGTTGGTAGAGTACTTTGCTTACCATGCACAAGGTCTTGGGGTCTATCCCCAGTACTGCCTGAACCCAGAATGATGGGACATGGCTGTAATTCCAGAGCTAGGTGGTAGAGACAGAAGAGTCAAAAGCTCAAGGTCATTTCTTGCTACTTGGTGAGTTCTAGCCTGATCCTGTCTCTAAACAACAAAAATAAATAAGTGTTTGTAGCCTTTCTTGTGTTTGTTTTGAAATATAGGGAATGAAAAGGAATGAAATGTTT
>NW_021604800.1:11058-29072 GCF_004785775.1 Grammomys surdaster
TGAGTTCTGTTAACTTAGGTAACTCCCCACCCTCCTCGCCCCTAGCTTCACTGTACTCATTAGATAAAATAGGAATTAGCATAAGGTGGAAGTAATTTCCAACTAACACAGAATTATAGATTTTAAGTTGTAAAAATGTTGTTACAGTGTGCTACAATTCATCGGTGTGTGTGTGTGTGTGTGTGTGTGTGTGTGTGTGTGTGTGTTCAGAGGCTTGAATCATTTCTACCAGTCTGGGTTTTCCTAGTTAAAACAGAAGGCTAGTCTTTAAGGGAATTATAGTGGAAATGATAAATCAACATTTTCTTAGGCTCAAGTACATTGGTTTAGTTTGGATTTACTATGAGTCCTTATAATTCTAAGGGGAATACAGTTTATAAATATAAATATTTTTCAGTGCTAAGCAATTGAAAGATAAAGAGAAGAAAAAGAGAAATTCCTTTCCCTAGAGCTTACAGCCAATGAGCATCAGAAATAAAGCTACTTTGAGTGAAGAGGAAAGTATTACTCTTTGGATTTTGAATATCTGATAGGCAAAACAGAATATAACATCTGAAACATGATTTCATACACACTGAAAAAATATTCACACATTTAGCATACATTGAATTACATATGTTTTGAAATTATTATTACTTTTTTTTCTTTTTCACTTCTTGTGGTTTGATTAAGAATGGTCCCCATGGTCTCATACTTGAATGCTTAAGACATTATCAAGTGGCAGTATTCAAAACGATTAATCGGATTAGGAGGTGTGGCCTTGTTGGAGAAAGTGTCAGTAAGGGGTGGGCTTTGAGTTTCAAAAGCCCAGGCCAACTCCAAAGTCTGTCTGTCTATCTGTCTGTCTGTCTGCCTGCCTGTCTGTTTCTCTCTTTCTCTGCCTATGGATCAGATCAGGATATAGAGCTTAACAGCGTGTGTGCCATCATGTGTCATGCCATGATGATAATGGACTAACCTCTGAGACCAAAAGCAAGCCCCCAATTAAATGCTTCCTTTGGTAAGAGCTGCCTTGGTTATGTGTCGCTTTACAGCAATAGAAGATTGACTAAGATACTTCTTAATATGTGGCTACAAAACAAAAGAAGTAAAATTAGCATCTGTAGCTGAAACTGTATTTCTATTGGGCAGTGTTTCTAAAGGTTTTTAAAGGAGTTTAGCCTCGGAGTAGGAGCAATGTTGAGAATATAATGACTACAGACAGTGACAGTAGAGAGAAGATTATCCCATCGATTTTTAAATGTTCAATTTATTCTCATAGGAAGATGGCTTCATAAAGAAGTTTGAACCTAAATCTGGCTGGCTGACTTTTCTACAGATGACAGGACAGATCTGGGAAATGCTCTTTCTCCTCAAGCAACACTACTGACCAGAGAGAACCCTGGCTTCTGAGAGAATGGTTACCAGCACTTGGTATTTCCATTTACAAACAGATAACATAGAGGACAAAACTTGACTTTCCAGAGTTGCAGATATTGTTTCCACTTTAATGAATAAATTACTAATATTTGTTTCTGAATGTGTTTCATGATTTCAGTTTCGAGTCTGTCATTCAATACAGGGGACAGGTACTGAAGTAAGGACTGATGATGACCTGGAAGGGTCCTTTTTGTACTTCTACCATGAGGTAGAGACCTTCCCATAGGGATGTGCTCATGATCTAAAAGGCTGTGTTACTAGGCTAAACCTTACGGAGGCTAAAATCTGCTTCCTACCTTTTCCTGGGTCTGTGTCATACTCATATGTATCCATTCTCAGAGCCCCTGGCTTTTTACAGTTTTTCATTGATGCCCTCTCCTCAACCTTTACTCTTTGGCCTTTCATTTGGGGTTTATAGATAGGACAGTCAGATAAGCAGTGTTGGGACTAAAAGAAAATCACTGTCCTCTCTGACCTCCTCTTGCCTTCTTTCTCTCACCAACTCATATTTTCTCCCAAGGCAAGATGCAAAAAGTGGAACTCATTTTCCCCAAGTCAAGTCATAGGCAATAGTCAGGTTATATGTGATCAGTCTGATTTTCTAGTAGTCAAGAAGTGATCACTGCTCTATCTGCTTCTACAGCAAGAAACTGGAGAGGTTTGAACTGGAGAGGTAGCTAAATGGAGGAATATCAAACCATTATTAAACTTGATTTGTGTGTGTGTGTGTGTGTGTGTGTGTGTGTGTGTGTGTGGAGAGACAGAGACAGAGACAGAGACACACAGAGAGAACTATCTTTTGTTAGACCATGTTCCAGTAGATCAAGTTTGATGGCAATATAGAAATCCTCTATTTGGTCTAGATCACTTGTATTATATTTCCCTTGAGGCTGTTGGTAGATCCTGTAAAGACAGATCCTCTCTTTCCAAGACCAGGTATATCTTTACAAGGAGTCTCAGAGGTGATTCCTAATTAAGGGAATGAAGACACAGAGCAAGTCAGTAATGAACCTAACTTCTGGTCATTCTGAGGGCTAGGATTACAGATATGGTATTGCCACATTCAATTTGTGTGGTGTTAGAGGTCGAGCCTCCAGGCTTTGTGCATAGCAATGGCTTCATATCCTAAGCAGAATGGTTTTCTGTTTTTTTTTTTTTTAAAGATTTATTTATTTATTTTAAGTATATGAGTACACTGTAGCTGTCTTCAGACACACCAGAAGAGGGCATCCAATCTCATTATGGGTGGTTGTGAGCCACCATGTGGTTGCTGGGATTTGAACTCAGGACCTCTGGAAGAGCAGTCAGTGCTCTTAACCGCTGAGCCATCTCTCCAGCCCATGGTTTTCTGTTTTAATCACCACATTTTAAACTGGAGACGTAGAAAGAAATAAGCAAGAAGACCAGATAGGAATTTACTTAGAATCCTACTGAGGTGAGTCAAAACCAGTTATCACTTTGAGCTCTGATGCCCACAGTGAGCCACTTGCTAGAATGTTCCACAACACCCCGAAACAGTGTCACCAGATGGGGGACTAAGTGTTCAGATACATGTGACTGTGGGTGGGGGAATTTCACCTTCAAACCTTGAAACTGTGTTTTAAGACACACACATCTCACTGTGTAGCTTAGCATGATCCTACTGGCACAGTCCTCCTGCCTCGGTCTCCTGAATGCTGAGAGTCGAGGTGTGTGCCACCACATTCAAGACATTCTATGTGACCTTTCTTTGCTTTTGTTTTGAGTCAGGATCTTGCTATGTAGCTTAGAATGGCCTAGAACCTTCAAGGTTCAGACATTGCCCTGTGTGACCTTTAACAACCTGTCTGCTAAATGAATGAAATGAATGGGATCTCTTCTTCCTTTGTTTCAGCACCCTTTAGTATCAAGTACAGCTTCCTCTAGTATCTGAAACTTTTATGTTATTGAATCTTTCTATGATTTTGATTTCTACTGGAAATAATGGCTCCAGATGATTGAAAACATTGGGGAAATAGCGATATCACTGATCCTGTCATGGTGCCTTATTGTTAGCATTCCTTCTAGGGGCTGCCCAACAGTTACCTAGCAACAGTCAGGTAGGAGACTGGCTAGCTATAAAAGGACTGTTTGGCCTCTGGGGGGCTCTCTCAGACCCTTTTCTCTCTCTGATGACCCAGTCTCTGTCTCCTTTCCCCTCCCCTCCTCCCCATGCATTCTGGCCAGCTTCTTCTCTTTTCTTTCCCCGCCACCTCTCTCTTCTCTTTCTCTGTCTTTATAGTGCTCCTCCAATCTACTTACTTTATTGCCGGCTCCACTCTCAGCCAAAAGTCCTGTTAGAGAAAGGCATTATTTGTCTCTGAACAGCAGATTCCAACAGCGGCAAAAGCGGTTACATAGTTGTATAATAATGAACAGGATGACTGAATTCTAAGCTCTCCAGAGAGGGGACATCCATCTTCAGAAAGGGCCTGCCATTTGTTATAAAAGCGGTCCCAAAATCTATCAGTAATGAGCCAACTGACTGAAAAATTGAGAGGAAGGCACTTTGTGGTAAAGGAGAATGCTTTATCCGCTGACCAGGTGGAACCAAGAGTCTACCGATATGATGTACTATGATGTACGCATATCTGGCTTGCTTTGCCCTTCTGATGCTTCTCCAGCCCTGTACTCCACAATAAGATGGATATTGAGTCCTGGAGTATAGTTGACAGCCTTTGTTAGTCCCTCTGCAGAAGCATGGCTACCTTTTGTGGGCTGTGAGAGAGGGTAAGCGTACTGGGCTACGTGCACAGTCCCCAGCTATCAAGCACGAAAGGTCAAGGACGCCACGGCAGGCTGCTATTCGCTGCCACACAACGGACGACTGCTCAGATGCCTAAGTGGCCTGTGCACCTTTGCTGGTTTACAGAGGCAGGGGGCGTGATCAGGAATTTGGAGTCCAGCCCCTGGAGCTCCGACCCATGGACCGCAGCGCGGCCGAGGGTGATGGGCGTGGCCGGGGCGGTGCTTGCCAGGAAATGGCGGCGGTCGCTGTATGCGGCGCCAAGCGGAGCCTGCGGGCAGAGCTGAAGCAGCGCTTGCGGGCCTTGAGTGCGGAGGAACGGCTGCGCCAGTCACAACTCCTCACACAGAAGGTGCGAGAAGACTGCCGGGAGTTAAACTCCGGGAAGGTTGGGCTAGCGTGTCTGCGCAGGCGCACCTCTCTGGGTCGCCCGCGCGTTCTCTTGGGCGCGCGCGCCGCCGCGGGCAGGGGCGGGCTCTGGGTCGCCCCGGAGCTTCTGAGGGGCCTGCGTCCTGGGCACGTTTCTTCATTCAACCGAGTTATTTTGTTATTGCGAGGAAAGGCATTGCAGCCAGCCTTAGTAGATGTAGAGACTGTCGAACCACGCCCACACTTTCAGGTTTAAATGTAATCCATTCTCGTGTGTTGAACACATAGTAAACTATTTTTCTTTGTGTTGGGTAATAGAGATGGCAAACATGATTTGTTGCCCTTGCCCGTAACCGATCGGAGGATCTAGCAGAGGAAGCAGACAAATGAAAAATAGTCGTGCCGGGGATATGGGTCAGTGATACAACTGTTCAAAAATGCGCTATATTTTATTTGTCCATACTTAGAACATACAATGAATGTGGGTCTGTTTTTCTAGGAGTTTTAAGTCACCTGTTTTAGGCAAAACTAGGCTGAGTTTTATCCACGGGTAGTTTACTGTTCATGCTGTGATTTAACTGCATTCTCTGCACACTTACACCTTGGGTTGCTACTTCTGAGTTCGGGTTGTTTCTGGTACTCGTTGTCTTGTTTTGTCTCCTTTCTTACTTAGTTTTCCTTCTCAGCTTTCCTAGAGTATATCCTCAAAGGGATTATTTTAAAGAAAATACCAATACGATTGGCGTTATTTGTAGTTGAAATGTATTCGTGTTTTGCTTGCACGTATGTAAGTACATTGTGTGTGTGCCTGGTGCCTTAGCTTAGAAGTGAGTGCCAGATCCGTTGGAACTAGATAGAGTTAAGGCAGGTTGTAAGTCCCTGTGTGGGTGCTAGAAATTGAACCCAGGTTGTCTGCAAGAGCAGTACATGATCTTAAACTGCTGAGGCATCTCTTTAGACCCAACTTTTAAATATATGTTAAAATATTTTCAACTCCAATTTGATCCATTTATTTCAAGATTTAATTATTCTTTTCTCATTCTGCTTAATACCTATAGGTTCCAATCTAGAGACTAATGTTTTTATTTATGCATTATAATTTGTGGCTTAGCTATTGTTTTATTGCTCTGAAGCAGCTTATAAAAGGAAGCATTTAATCTGGGCTTGCTTACAGTTTCAGAAGGCTGGTCTGTGATCATTTAGGTGGGAAGCATTGGAGAAGGCAGGCAGGCAGGCAGGCAGGCACTAGAGAAGTACCTGGGCACTTACATCTTACCCACAAGATGAAGATAGTGGGCCTGCCATAGGCTGTGGGCTTTGGAACCTCAAAGCTCACTTTGGTGGTCTCTGTGACCACAGATGCCAGAAGAGTTATCAGCATGAAGCAAGAAGGTGGTGTGACTCAACATGACTCAATAGCTGGTGTTGGTTCAAACTTCTAGAGTCTTACACTGGGCGGTTTATTTTAGGCATATTTAAGTCTCCTGGTTATAATGAACATAATCCAGTGTGAACAAAGCTTAACCCATAATTATTTAGAAACTCTTTACAAGGTACATGTGTCTTCTCCCATAGAGATGGATTCTATAGACTGACTACATGTGACACATTAAGGGTCTTGGTGTGGTCTCAATCATACAGATAGTGCCACAGTCACCAGATTATTAACTACCTCTGCTCCCATTTGTAAAGTACACATGATGTCTCCCACAAAGATAGGTTCTATTGACTGAGAAACAACGCTTGAGGTAAAGGTCTAGGGAGGAGGACTGAGACAGAAGTAAGAATCTGGGAAAGCCACATGTGGCTTGACCATACAGATGGCTCAGAGGTCACCAGGCTATTAACTAAATTCATTCCCAGCCTTCTAGATGTAAAACAGGTTTTGTATCTCTCCCTTTGAAGAGACAACAAAACACTGAAATGTATGACCCTCTGGTGTTTATTCTCATTCAGACTGTTACATCTTGATTATTGCTTTTCCTTTGTATCTTTCAGAATTTTTTAAAAATTAGATAATAAATATTCTAGATTAAACTTCTGTGTCTCTTAACTACTTTCTTATTTTTTTCTTAATCTTTCTCCCCCACAGGACCTCCTCCTAGATTGTTTTCATTTGGCCAGTCACAGTTTTAATGTCCGATGAGTGTTCCTTAGGTCGCTTACTGATTCCTTTCCCTAGCGGTCTATTAATGTTTTATAGATTCAGTTATTGTTTTCAGTTTGTCTGAGAAGACTAATTAGAATGTAAAAATCATCTCCGTCTGCATATTTATGTCTTTTGGGGCTAGTGAGCCCCAACTCAGTACATTGTACATGGTAGTGGATGAAACCCCTGGCCCTTGCCTCTATATATTTATGAATGAAAGTGTGTTAGCTCCACGCTTTCCTCTGTTTGTGCAGATACTGTTTGGGATTCCAAGGGAAGACAGGATTCTGCCCACCTCCTGTGTCCACGTTTTAGTGCTGCTCTGTCTATAAATACTGTCTCATCTTCCCTGTGTCTTATAGGAATTATTGTCTTCATCCTCCCTAACAGATAGCGTGTAAATGGGCTTGAGGAAGGAAGGCGAATGCATATGCATAGTCTCACACTGAATTTTAGCTGTGTGTCTTACTGCTTATTCAGCTCTTGGTTTTCTACACTCTGCTTTAAAGAGATTGAGAAAAAATACTTTGTCATATAGTAAGTGGTGTCAAAAGCCCCAGGCCTGCTCCGAATCTGGGTTTCGCCTTTCCATTTGCTTCACTGAAATGCCGACAGTTCCTGATAGCTTCACAGGGTGGACTTCCTTCCATAGCCCCAGTTTGCTAAGCTTTGCTTAACTTCTCTCTTTCCTTGGTATTAATGTAACTTGACTTTCCCTTGTGTCCTTCTGCCAGTCATATTTGTAAGCTGCCCTTGCTTTATCCTTCTTTTCTTAGCTTGGAGGGCAGGGGAGAACAGAAAAGGAATAGACACAGAAAGGGAGTAAGGGGCCAACTTCTGAGTCTGAGTGACTGCCTAGGACTTTATAAGCAGAACTTAGTTCCCACTGCCTGCCGAGCGATTTCACTAAGTGTAGATTCTTGGACTCAGAGCCCTTTGCCCCCATCTTAATGAACTCTGAGAGTACCTAATTGAATGGAATGGCACTGGTTGAGCTAAGAGACTGTTACCAGCATGTTCTCTGTGGGAGCTTGTGGACAGATTCAGAATCCTTCCTTTAGGATACATAAGCAGTGATTGACTCGGGACTCACCATATAGACTGAAGTGTTGAGTTGCAGTCCCTACAACGTAGCAGAGGTTCTATAGAAGTCAGTAAGGTTATCTCAATGGGACTTAAATGGGTAAAATCAGTGGAAGAAATGTCCAATGATCCAAGGACTGGAAATTTTGTGAGATCCAAATTTCAAAGAAAAACATAAGCCTCAAATCTTCAACTAAGGTGAGGTGTACTGTCAGGAACTGGAAATTGGGATCACATCTGGGACTCTGAAGGTAGACAGCTTTCTCATTCTGTGTCTTCTTAAGGAATTTCTACAGGGTCCAGCATAGGCATATTAGAGAGATGAAGAAATCAAGTATGCAAATCTTGAGGTTTGAAATAAAAATCAGGAATCAGGATGTAGCCTCAACTCACTGCATCACTTTTTTTGAAGAAGGCCATGACAGAAGGGGAAATTGGTAAGAGAAGTTACTAGTTTATGAAGAATACAGTCTTAAAAATTAAAATTGCCATCATTTCCCACTTAGGTGATTGCCCACAGTCAGTATCAAAATTCCAAAAGAATTTCCATCTTTCTGAGCATGCAAGATGAAATTGAGACGGAAGAAATCATCAAGGACATTTTCAAACAAGGCAAAATCTGCTTCATCCCTCGGTACCAATTCCAGAGCAATCACATGGACATGGTGAGATTAACGTCACCCGAAGAAATCGCTTTTCTTCCCGAGACATCTTGGAATATTCATCAGCCCGATGAGGGAGATGTTCGGGAGGAGGCCTTATCCACTGGTAAGGCATCTTTTCTCCCATCAGAACACTTAACCTTGGTGCATCCTAGTTCATCTGATCTTGGAAGCTAAGCATGCTCACGCTTGGCTAGCTTGGGAGAATTGATATCTTTGCATATTTTGACAATTTCATCAGATTTTTTTTCTTCTTATAAAAATCTTTTCTCCTCCTCCACCCCCCCCCTTGTGTGTTTTGTGAGACAGTCTCACTGTGTAGGGAGGCTGGCTTCAAGCTCTCAAAGTCCTGCCTCCCCAGTGCTGCACTCATGGGCGTACACCACCTCTCTGGCTTCTGCCAGATATTTTTATCTATTTTTTGGTCAGTTCTGTTTGTATGTCTAGGAAGCTAAGGCTCAGTGTCTGAAAGGACTCACCCTGTAGCTGGGGAGACAGACATTTTATGTTAATGAAAGTATCTCAACTTGTACTATACATCAAATATAAGAGTCAAATAAAAAAGATATTCAATATCGAAAACACTGCAGTTCAGGGACCGGTCTTGCAAATGTGCATCCCCAACACGCGCTTATTCATCTGCATCCTCTGTTCTCTATCCATGCCGTGTTTGTGGCAGCAGTGGCTTTTCTGCTCCTGTGATACTTACAACCCAGGTTGCAGTAGAATAGACTATGAGGATTTAGGCTCTTTCAGTTGTGGTATGAGGCAGTGTCCCCCCGCCTCCCCCACACCCATGTTGTTTGCAGAAATGTCTGAGCAGGCAGGCTTTCTGTTTTCTCGTCACATCCCACTCAGTGTGCAGTTTTACTTGCATCAGCAATTTAGAATGTGGCAAGTTCAGTGCTAAAGCATAAATCAAGCTTCACTGTGTTCGAGGTGAGCCAATGGGAGCTCAGATTGTCTTTGCTGCAGCCTCTGCTGTCTACTCATCTTCCTGGTTTGCCTTTGTTATCTCAGCTTAGAGAAGGGTGAACTTGTGTACCAGAGTTGCCATTTACAAGTTCTCAAGCAAAAAATGCTTGTAAGGTATTCTTGTCTTAGGTTTACAGGAGACTAAACGAGCTGGTAAGTGAAATAGAGGGGTTGTCTCTTTACTGAATTTATCCTTAAAGTGAGGACTGCTTAGACAATTTGATTAGCCAGGAGTCTTTCCATTGAGAATGTATAATCTGATTCAAGCTTAATTAACTTGGCATAAGCACTAGGGGGTAATGTTGGTACAGAAACCGAAGGCCACACGAAGAGGCAGCTTCAGTGTCTCTGGATTAGTGTTCTTAGGAGTCAGTCTGTCTTTGTTAAGACTCTGTATCTATGTTGGTTTTGTGTTCATTGTGGCCCATGGCAGCTTGGACTTACATCACCTCTAGAGCTAGAATTCCCAGCAGAAAAGAGCAAGTCTGGTTATCTAATAGTCCCAATACAATTTTTGTCCTAACTCTTATTGCTTGAAGTGGTCATCCCTGAATTAATCACTATGAATAGACACGGAATTAGTTTACTGGCTACTGGCTCACTCCTGGGTTGTATACAACCATTCCTGACTGGTTTTCTGTGACTGAGGAAAAGGACCTATGGCTACCTCTTCAGCTCTCCTCACCCACTGAGCTGAATTATAGGGGTGAGGTGAGAGTGACATGTGCTGTTCTAGAACGAATATGGCCCAGCCAAAAGTTACCATTTCTGAGGTCCTATAGAGAGGCTCCTGAATAACTTTTAGATGCTGTCACTGGTTTTTTTTTTTTTTTTTGAGACTTCTTAATAATTCATGTCTGTGAGAATACCCAAGATAAAGTAGGTGACTGCAATGATCTGATAGTGCTCCACCATGACATGTTACAGTAGTTAGAGGGGCACTGTCCAGGGCAAGGGCTTTGGATTTGCCCATCTAGGTTGATCAGTAAGTGCTCCTCGGGAGGTTAGGATTTGTTCACTGAGAGTAAATTCACATTCAGTTGTCCCGTTTCCTTCTTTGCTAGGACTGTGTGGTTCCTGTGGAATCACAGCGGACAGTGGGCATGGGTTTCCTCAAGGTCTTTCACAGAGTTTTTATTTGTTATAGAGAACTTGCAAATAAGAAATACCAGAGTCATGATATCTTTGGGAGTAGACTAAAGAAATTTTAATTGTGTCACAAATTTGAAAATGTTTTATTTTTTTTAATTTTTTTAATTTTTATTTTTTGAGATGGGATCTCAGTTCGAAGGCCAGGCTGGTCTTGAACTCACAATCTGATATATGCCTCAGCCTCCAAGGTTTATAGACCTATATAGCCATCTGGCTGGTAAATATTTATTAAGTGCTTAGTCCAGTAGTTCTCAATCTTCCTAATGCCTTGTGACTTTCCTCATGCTGTGGTGACCCATAAAATTATTTTTGTTACTACTACTTCATAACTGTGACTTTGCTACTGTTATGAATTATAGTGTGAAAATCTAATATGCAGGATATCTGATAGGCAACCTATGTAAAAGGGTCACTCAACCCCTAAAGGGTTGGGGAACCCGTGGACTGTCTATGAGAAGTGTGACGGGGACCTGCTTCCCGCAGTAGTAGAGTTAACTAGCTGTTGTTCTCATAGAGGTTGGCTTCTGTTAGCAAGACAGGTCCTCTTTTTTGAGCTGACCTGTTCACCTTTGTGTTAAACATCAAGATGTTCCACCATTCCTTAATTTCACATTCATAAATTTATGTTTTTTGTATATTTCTGTTTGAAGCTAGCATGTGCCTATAAAATTATTCTTGTCTCTCTTTTTTAACCATCCAATTATCAAGTATTCTGGATTTTTCTTTACAATATATTTGTGTGCAGTGCATGTGTGTAGTCTGCATTTGTGTGTGCACAGCTGTGTGTAGAAGCCAAAGAAGGGTGTTGGATGTCCTGCTCTATCGCCTTCAACCTTACTGCTTTGAACTAGGGTCTCTCACCAGCCTGGAGGTAGGCTGGCAGCGATCAAGCCACAATGGGTCCACTTTATAATGCTGGGTTACAGACACAACTGCACCTGGCTTTTTATGGGTGCTAGGGATTTGAACTAAGATCTTTTTGCTTCTGCAGCAAGCATTCTTAGCCACTCAGATATTTCCCCAACTCCTCTTTGTACAATTTTTATCGCCTGCTTCTGATCCCAGCAATCTTTTATTGATAGTTGACTCTTCACATTGACTATTGCCCTAGAATGACTTTCAAACTTGTTTCCTGATCATATTGGTTTCTCTTGGATGCCTTTTTACACAGCTCACCCATCTGTTAGGTCTTGGATACTGTAATGATCTCTGTCTTTGGCTAACAGTACTTTCTGCTCGTCTGTTGTGGACAAAAGCTGGGAACTTGGATAATGAGCCAGGTTCCCCCTTGCTTCCTGCTCTTTCTCCCACAGTGCTCTGCTGGAGGACAGCATTTCATTGCAGTTGTCAGTGAGAGATTCAGGACTGATCTCTAGTTTTACACCTTTCTAATGATGACGTCAGCCCCTGAGCTCTTGTGAAATTCAGATATCTCACCCAGAGGTGGAGCTCATGAGGCCTACCCATAGGCTGTTGCAGAGATTCAGTGAGCTGAATAAAGTCTGAATGGTAGTTGTTCAGTGAAGGTACCCTTGCTGCTGTGTCTGCTGTTTTGCTAGGGTTGTGTTGTAGTGCACATGGCCATCTGTGAAAATGAGGCTTGCTGTTTTCCAGTCTAGAATGTGTCATGTGTTTCTTCAGGATAGAATATTGCAGTCCAGTGTCTGACATCACTGGCCCTCAGATTATAATCTGGGTTCAATTCCTTACCAATCTGGCAAATGACTTAAAGCTGAAAGGACCTGAGAGTTGGAACTAATGAAGCCGTTTTGTAGTGAGAGTAAAGTAGGATGATACACAGTTAAATGCAGCACAGTGTGTCGTCATGAGGAATCAGTAAAATGCCGCTATCATCATTGCGTACCATTTTCCATGGCTGCTCTCAACTCCCTAGTCTTTTTCTTCTGTGATTATTAAATCCTTGGCACTCAGCATTAGTCTCCATGTTTTATTAATTTTTCTTGGGAATATATATATATATTTGTGTCAATAGACTTAGTCTCTATAGGGGCCAAGATTTTGGTCTAAGATGCTGTGTCCCCAGTACTGCCTATCTAGTATGTATAGCCATCCAGGCAGGAAGGAAGACAGGCTAAGGAGAGAGACAAGGTGCCCTTTCCTTCAGATATCATTATTGAAACAGTGGTCCCAAGGAATTGACTTTTCCCAAAATTCCCATGCCAAGAGATGGAGAAAGCTGAGGGCTGATGCCACCCAGGGAAGGACTTTGTCTCCCAAGGAGAGATTCACACAGTTCGGACACCTTTCCAGACTACCTAGCAGGAGAAACTGGAGCAGAAACAGTGATGGGCAATGACCACACCATGAGTGGGACTGCTTATTTATATACAACTCTTGCCTGCTATATAAATGTAAACCTTGGGGCTAGCAAGATGGCTCAATAGGTAAAGATTCTTCCTCACCAAGCTGAGGACTTGAGTATGATCCCAGAACCCATTAGGTAGGAGAGAAAACTGACTCCTGTACTTGACTCCTGACTTCCTACGTGCTTGGTAACGTGTGCTTCCTTCCCTAATAACTAACAGAATAACTAACTAAATGTGTAAATAGAGGCATACTCAAAATGTGAATGTCACGGCCAGACCAGCAGAGAGTTGGGTAGGGCGGCATTCACTGAACCTCTTTATTGATTCCGCCTTCCAATGTGGCCACATTGGATTAATCTCCTTTCTCTGCTTTGTACTACTGTCTGTTTAATTGGCCTTTTGAGGGCAGTGGCTGAGTCTGGCTTGTTCTATTTCCCAGAGTCTATGCTCTGGCCCTAATAACTTTGGCAACATGTTGATTCATACTGGAGATTTCTCAAAGTAAATCTAAATTTATTATAAGTTCAGATAATGTTAATATGGATGAATAGATGTTCAGTCCTTTATAGCCATGAAAGAAAACCTGAATTTGAAAAGCTACAAAGAATACATGGGAATTATTTTATAGATGATGTATTTTTTCTTATTTGTATCATATGTAAAATGTCAACATTATCTATGGCTTGGTCAGGGCCTTCCTGTGAGATGGCCCTGGGATTTTCCTTCTCTCAGGGCTGGTTTTGGGGAAGTCACTGAGTTAAGAGAAACACAGAACGCTGCATGGCTGTAGATGCTGACACCCCTGCAGTAGAGGCTGAGGATCGGCATGGAGGCCCTGTGCATTTGTGATGGGTATTGTATTAAAGGTTGGTAGAAACAGAAATTGCAGTTTTGTTAATGGCGTATTTAGGACCAAAAGCTTGGGTTCTAGAAGGCTCAACAAGCCAGGCTGGCCCTCCATCCCCAGTTCCTTCATGTGAAAAGCAGAGAGGAGGTTCTTCTCTGACTGGCACCAAGCTTTTCCCTCCTTGCAACATGATATTACTAGGGAAATTCTGATTGCCTGGCAGTAAGTTTTTCAGTGTCCTAATAACCATTGGGATGATCACAACTGACCTTCTTTAAAATATCATCACTCCTGTCAGATAGTTACAGCTTGACCTATTCCACCATGGTTCTTTCTGTGCCCTAGGGTCGTTGAGATAGTTGCTAAGCCTCAGATCAGATGAAGATAATATGTCTGCTACATCTCCTCTTTTGTAGGCCAAACAAATGTGTTAATTGTCAGACTGAAAGCCAAGGATATCTGTAGGCCTGGGGGCCAGGCCACACTGTCTCAGCTACTTGCAGAAACTCAGCCAGCTTGCAGAAACTCAGGGACACTGCCACACAGATGACTGTTATATGCTCAGGAGAACTCTTAGTTTTGGTATAGTTTATACGAAGCAGAAAATCAGAGACACTGCCACACAGATGACTGCCATATGCTCAGGAGAACGCTTAGTTTTGGTATAGTTTATACTAAGCCATGACTCAGGGACACAGCCACACAGATGACTGTCATAAGCTCAGGAGAGAACCCTTGGTTTTGGTATAGTTTATACTAAGCAAAGAAGTAGGTTGCTAAAGAGTGATTTGGTGTCTCAGTGTGATTTGTAGCAGCTCTTGTCTAACAGGAAGTGTTTTAGCAAACCTTTAACCATATCTCCTTTACACAACAGAAACATTGTTGATTTTACTTGAAGTTTTGAAATGGCTTTTTTTTTTTTTAGCTAAAAGTAAATCAAAACCGTTGTCATTTTCATATGTGCTTTCTCACATTTATCTGTTGTGATGGCTGTTCGAGTGGCTTCCTTCTTTGGATCCTAGAGAAAATTTCCTTCTATGTAGGAATTGCAGAAAGCAGAACAAATCCTTACTGTCCTTGTACCATCTCCCCCTTATTCCAATGAGTTACCTGTAGCCCAGAGAGGTCAAGTGACTTTTTAGAGAACACACAGGCAGTTAATGAGAGTGGGAGGCCATCTAGTTCTCTAGTTTTCTACTCAAGTGCCATCTCCACCCCCTTTGTCTTGAGGTCCTGTAGCCCAGGCTGGCCTAGAGCTCACTATGTAGCTGAGGATGACCCTGGCCTCTACTATCCAGGCAAATGGTGACATCTGCCACCTTGTCCAGTTTATGCAGTGCTGGAGGTCGAACTGGGGCTTATTGCATACTAGGTAAGCTCTTTACCACAGAGTTATACTCCCAGCCCACACCCTGCCTGACTCAGTGCCTCTTACCAAGAAAGAAGAAAAGGTGTTTGATATTCTTTTCCCATCTGTTTTTCAGAAGATCTCTGCCTTAGTTCATCTGCTTACCTCAACTGGCTGCCACTTCTTCGTCTGACTTCTGGAGTCTTTTGTCTTTCTTTTGTGAGGAACAGGAAATAGAGTGAACCTAACCTACTCTAGTCTTGAACTAACTGTATTGTTCAGACTGGCTTATACTTGAAGTTCTGCCCCATCAGCTTCCAGGCAGTTGGGACTGAAGTTGTGAACCACTGTGGCCAGCTCCTGCTGAAGTCTTAAGCATCATTAAGGCTTAGATAGAGTGCTGCCTCCTCCAGAAGACTCCTTAGGGTCCTCAGTCAGATGGAAACCTTCCTTTGCATTTTTCCCTGTATTGGAACACTTTGCTATGCTTTGTTACTGAAATATTTTTCTTTTTTAACTTTAACATTTATAGGAATTAGGAACCTATCCCTTCTGTGCCTCATGGTTCCTGTGGGACAGGTGGTGGTGTGCATACGCAAATGAGATGCATAATTATCCTTTACTCAAAAAGGCGTCACAGGTACCTATGAGGTAGACAAGACACAGCCTGAAAACTACCATTTCACACAAAGTGTACAGAGAAGAGAGCACAGCCAGTGGACCACTGTGCTATTATTGAATGAAGTGGGCAACAAGCTATGAGATGCAGAGGAAAGTGAAATATATCTTGTGATTACCCATCTCATTACTTCGAGGTAAGAGTGAAGTTCACTGTGTGAAATTAAGAATTCTGAGTCTAATGGCTCAGCCATCCAGGATCATTTATCAAAACTCTGGTATGAAGCCATTTATCAGATTACATAGGGCAGAATTTTGTAACTTTAATCCATGATTCATTAATGGCTTTGTTTAATTTTGAGACAGAATATCATGCAGCCCAGGCTGGCTTTATTTGTTACATCACTGAGCGTGATGACTTTGAATGTCTTATCTTGCTTTCGCCTTTCTGATGCTGAGGTCACAACGCATGCCACCATGCCCAGGTATTTAATGCTGGAGATCAAACCCAGGGCATTATGCATGCTTAGCAGGCATTATACCAACAGCTACATCTTCAGTTTGTTTTGAGACAAAGTCTTTCTAGGTTGTTCAGAGTGTCCTTGAATTTATGATCCTTTATCTTCAGCCTTTGGAGTGTTGGGATTACAGGATCTACGGTTCTATACCTGATATCAGTGGGTTTTAATCTCCTTAAGAAGCACTAAAAACAAAACCAGAAAGAAATTGGGAAGAAATGTTTATTTTATGTGTGTGTGCTGATCCTGAAATGGATCTGATGTTTTTTCTTTCAGAAAATTCTAAAACACTGTAAAGCTATTGGCTTAGGTGTCTTTCTCAAAAGGGTATTCGTTATCTGGGTGAACCTATAAAACAATAAGATCAACAGGCACATTTTCTTCATTTGTTAACTTTGATATAGACCTAGCAAAATAAACACATAAACAGAAACCCACATGACTTTTTCTACATATCAGCAGAGTCACAAATGGAATACATGGTAGACAATAAAGGCTATGATAAAGACCATAAGGATACCAGTTTCAAGGAAACCCAAAAAATATTTCAAAAGAAGCAGCTTTGCATCTCTGCAGGGTCAGGTCTCACACCTGCTAGGAGTCTCAGCCTTGTCTTCAGTTACACTAATGAAGGTGTTTGAGAAGTACTGGTCATTTAAAAAGTGTGGCATACAAAGCGAGGAAGTTTGGGTGTGTTAAGTCTCTCTGTTAAATGCCTCTGTTGATTCTTAAGTTCTAAAAGGAATTTAGTGTTTCCTTAAAGAATGTAAGGTAGTTTATAACCTAGCTCAGTCTGTTTCAGATCCATGTTTACCAAATTCCAATAAAATACAGCAAGTTTGCTTCTGAATGAATCCCTCTCTTCTGTATCATATGAATTACATCTATATGTACTATACATCCAACAGTACAGTGTAATTATCACTTTAAATATTTTTATGTTTTAGGTAAGAGTTAAGAGAAGAAAGGAAGCTGGGTTGATGGGGCATGCCTGTGATTGCCTGTTTTTCTAGCATTCTGAAAACTAAGGCAAGAGTATCCTTGTGAGCTTGTGGCCAGCCTGAGTTACATAATGAGACTGTGTGTCTCCTCTGAACAACAACAACAACAACAACAACACACACACACACACACACACAAAGCATTTTAATACATAGAGGAAGAAAATAAGAAAGGCTAAGGTGTACAGATTTAGAAGGATTTCATGTTTATGGTTTTCTAACTTTTAGATATTTTTCAGTTTCTTTTTTTAAAATTTTATTTACTTTAAGTGCATTGTTTTGTTTTTGAGGTGGAGTCTCTTATAGCCCATACTGGCCTGGAATTTACTAAGGAGCTAAAGATGGCCTTGACCTTATGAGCTTCTGATTCTTTATTTATGTCTGATCCTAGCAAGTACTTTGATTTTAGGTGTGTACAATTATTCCTTGTTTATGCTACACTGGGGATTGAACTCAGGTCTTCAAGCTTGCTAGGCAAACACTTGTCTAACTGGGCTATTAAAAAGGGATATTAGTTGTTGTCATAAAGTACTAACCATATGTGGTGTTTATTGAATGATCTCTTCTGGTGGAGTCATGGCTAGGTTTTATTCCTAGCACAGAATAATAGGCAAGTAACCTAGTCCAGTGTTATGCTAATTCTAAAGAACATGGAAACATCTGTGCTTCGTTCAGTAGATTTATTTTCTTTACTTCCTGCAGTGGTCAGCGTGCTGAGGGGCTAAGGATGCAGAGGGCCAGGGGTTCGGTGGATAGGTGGGATCGGGAGAGGGCCAGGGGTT
>NW_021604800.1:29082-40034 GCF_004785775.1 Grammomys surdaster
GGCCAGGGGTTCGGTGGATAGGTGGGATCGGGAGAGGGCCAGGGGTTTGGTGGATAGGTGGGATCGGGAGTATCGGTGTTGAGAAAGGTGATTGGTTGATTAGGAAAGGGCTGGTCAGGGATTGGCTGGGTGAAACACTTAGGCCCTGAACACTCAGCTCTAGGGCCAGGGAGCTATGAGAAACTTCTCCTGTGGACAGGGATGTGGAAGGGCACAGAGGGGATTCCTAGCGCTTCTCCTCCTCCTCAGAGGCCTTCCTTTCCTTTCTCATTCCTCTCTCCTACTATCTCTGTCTTCCCTGTGTCTCCCCCAACTTTTTCCTTCATCTCCTTATTATCTACCCCTTACCTACTCTGTTTTCATGCAAGTAATCAATATTGTTGTCTTTGTTTAGCTTGCTAATTAGGCTTAACATTTTTGATTACTTATTTTTTTATTTTCATTCCTTCCCATATATTAGTACAAATATAAAAATAGTTAATATTTTAATATAAAATGTTTGGTCTTGTTATCTATTTTATCTTAATGGTATTAAATGCTTCGTTGGTCCAAACATTATTTAGTTATTAAATGTTATTAAACATCCTAACCATTTTCTTATCTGTTGCCCTAGAGAGGCAGTTCCCAACCTGTGGGTCACAACTTCTTTGGGTATTAAATGACCCTTTCACAGGGGCCACCTAAGACCACTGGAAAACACAGATATTTACATTACTATTCATAGCAGTAGCAAAATTACAGTTATGAAGTTGCAATAAGAATAATTTTATGACCGTGGGTCATTACAACATGAGCTGTATTAAAGGGTCACAGTATTAAGAAGGTTGAACACCAACACTTTAGAACTTTTGGAATTTATTAAAAGTTTCTATATAGGTTAATATATTTGATTATTGCAGTTTTGTTGGTAATAACATTTCACTAACAAGAATGGAAATCTAGTTTGAAGGAGGAGGGAGCTTATTTATAAGTAATAAATAATAAAAATATTTATACAATGGGAATAGAATTCCAGTGGCATGTGATTGTTCACATTGGCGTCTCAGTTTAAGATGAGAGTGTGGGGTACCATTTTCTTGGCATTTGTTTTCTGCTTGTAAAATGACTTCTGTAGATCCAGCCATCATATCTGTAGTAAGCAGGAAGAAAAATGGAGCTGATGGCAATGGTGGAACGTTAGCTGTCCCTACTGCAAGAAACTTCTGGAAACCCTTGCCTCTCATTGGCTTTAATGGTAACAAAACCTAGATATAAGGGAAATCTGGAATTTTCCTTTATTTATTTATATCTATGCAGATTATAGGGTGGTGTTGGATCAGTTCCTGTTAGTCAGAGTTCTGCAGCCTTGCAAAATGCTCTGTGGGTTTTTTGTTTTGTTTTGTTTGTTTATTGTCTAAGGGACAAAGTAAGCTCTGTGGCTGTATATTCAAGTGAATTTCCTTCCTGGGCTTGTAAATGACATCACCTACTTGGGCAGCAGCCACAGGAGGATGAAGCCAAAGCTCTGTTCTGGCTCAGTCTGAGGCTTCCTTCTCTGGGATCTCTCCTCCACTGAAGTCAGTATGCTTGACTTCACCACACAAAAGAGGTATAGGAGGAACAATTTAAAACACAGTTGGAGTTTATTAAGAAAAATTTTAATATACATTTAACCACTAGTATCAAAAGAGTTGGGTGGAGCAGGAGAAGGGGAGACAGAGACAGATTCACTTAGGACAAAGACAGTATACACCCAAGTGTAGACATGGGCATCCCCAAAGACAGTATACACCCAAGTGTAGACATGGGCATCCCCAAAGACAGTATACACCCAAGTGTAGACATGGGCATCCCCAAAGATAGTATACACCCAAGTGTAGACATGGGCATCCCCATGGAGAGTTGCACTTAAATGTCTCAGCATAGCTATGTAAACATTCTGGTGGCTTTTAAATTTACATTTTTCTGGGTCTAGAGGATTGGTTTGGCAGGTAAGAGAAGGTACTATTCTTGTAGAAGATCTGAGCTCAGTTTCAGTACCTCCAGAGGATCTGACTCCCTCTTGTGGCCTATGCAGGCATCTATACTCATGTGTACGCGCCTATACATAACTAAAATTAAATCTTTACATTTTCAATTATCAAAGAGTTTGAAGAGTTAGTAAGGATGTTTTGGTATATTTGTTTTCCTGTCAGAAATTTAAAAATTTTTATTGTAAATAAGATGGTATACTGAATAGGATTACTGGATAAGATAAAACAGGTCCAAAATGTCAATAGATTCTTAGCATAGCATCCTCCATGTGCCTCTATCTTTGCTTGCTTCTGCACACTTCGTTTAGTGTATTGTTAAGTGCATTTTAGCCACCTTATACTTGTCATTATTATATGTGGATTTTTCCTTCTTATATAGTGTATACACACATACAATCAGAGAGAGAGAGAGAGAGAGAGAGAGAATGAGAGAAAGAGAGAGAGAGAATGAGAGAAAGAGAGAGAGAGAGGAGAGAGAGAGAGAGAGAATGAGAGAGAGAGAGAGAGAGAGAGAGAGAGAGAGAGAGAGAGAGAGAGAGAATGAATATATTAGCTTTTTACTAGATAGCTCTCTGACTGGCTTGGAAGTCACCATTCTCTTTATCCTAGGCTCCCCAGACCTGTGATTATGCATGCCACCATAGTTGGTTACTCCGGTAGATTTTAAAGTGCGTTGTCCCCTGTTGTATAGAAAAGCATGGCAGCAGAGACTCAAGTTTTTAAATAGAATCAGGAGTCTCTGAAAGAATTTCAGAATCATTACAATCTTAAATTATTTCTTAAATTCCATTGAAACAAACATTGAAGTTTTGGTTTTATAAAAAAATGTTTACCCTTGATTAACTGTTTCCAAAGGAGGTATGCAAACTGCCTTTCTCAAGGCTGTTAGATGAATTGCATACCTTTCTCCAAGTCCAGCAGATGGCAGTGTTTCACAGATGTACTAGACTAAAGTAGTGCCTTTGTCCACAGTCTCCACATGTGTATGTCCCTTAGTCATTTAATAGTGTGGTGTGGATCACTGAAGTGGGTGTCAGCTGGAGACCATCCAAGTCAGGCTTTTACCTGTTGGTAAGAGAATGAGCCTCTGTGGGAAATGATTCATCAAAGTCACACAGTGAATAGTGAAGCTGTGCCAAGTGGTTTTGTTTCCAAGACTCTCCATTTTCAGAGACTGATTAAAAATAGGTACCAAAATCACAGAGAACAAAAAAAAAAGGATAATCCAGAGGAGATGCCTCACTTTTGAGGAAAAAGAGGCAAATGCTGTTCCATTTGTTTGGGTGTACAGACAGCAGTTGTGATGAATAAGATGCTAGATTCTGCAACCGTATAATTAGCTGGAAGTATCTGAAAGCAGCTAGCTGGAAAAGGGATTACTACGTGTGAAAGTGACCTTTGAAAACCATTTTGTGCTTGCTTTGACCATACGGCTCACGTGACACCAGTGTCAGTACTTGTGTGACACCAGTCGACTGATTCCCACATTCTGTCTGCTCATAGCCTTATCCAGTGCATTGGAGCAAAATCATACAAACGATTTAGTTTCTACCTGTGTTGAAAAGTACTATCAAGGAATCTGTTATCTTGTTAAATAAATACATGAAATAATAGACAAACTATGTTCTTTTTCTTCTTTATTATGGCCAGAGAAAAACCAGGGAAAATAAGGGAACACTTAGACAAAGTCATAGAGAGGTTAATATCTATTTTAAGAAAATATCTTATCTTTAGCCAACCCCTCCATCTTTTCAAAATCTGTAAAGGAATGTAAGACATGTAATTGCTAGTCTCTGGAAGGTTCTCCTTATTATGAGGTGCACCTGCTGCACCCCTGCTGGCACCCAAGTTCCCTGTTAGGCAGCTTTTCTGCTTCTAAAGTCTTGAAAAGACCTTTAAAGAGTCAGCTGTCCGGCTGCAGACATGAGGGTACAAGTTCCTGGGGTCTTTAAAAACCACCAACTAGCAGTGAGTACCTTCTCTTGAGCCTCCTTTCATAGTGCTCCAGGCAATGTGGGAATCCTGTGCAGTTATACTGCGTTTTCAGAAGGAATGAGGTTGCTTGTGTGGGGAGATGATAATGAAGTGTTTTTAAATGCAAGGAAAGATTTTAGACTTTTTCTGTAGTCTCAAAGATGCTTCTCACTTTTCCTCTGCCTTCTCTACCTTCTGTAGCCACTGGGATTCCCCTGATTTTCCTGTCAGGCTGCCCAAGGGCTTCACTGATTCTATCTATGGAATTTAGTGGGTTTCTTTCCTGGCCACTAGAGGCACTTTTCAACATGGTCTATATGCATGCCCTTGTTATTTTGTTTTTGAGAGGCAGCTCTCACTGTTCCCAAACACATGGCAGGCTCCCCAAGTCTGTGCTTTTGTTTATTTCATTTTGATGTCACAGGCGGTTGCTGCCCCTCTTCCAGATCCCTGGAAGTTCTGTTCTTCCAACACCCACTTCCTTAGTGTCATTTTCTTGGACTTAACCCCTTGCCAGTGGGCTACCATGATCTCCTTACTGTTTATTGCTTTGGCACGTACATTACTCCATCTTTAGTGTTTCAATTTAGGTGTTTCTTACACTCAACTTCTTGGGTGTGGTTTTTTTTTTTTTTTATTTTATTTATGAGTACACTGTAGCTGTCTTCAGACACACCAGAAGAGGGCATCAAATCTCATTACAGATGGTTGTGAGCCACCATGTGGGTGCTGGGATTTGAACTCAGGACCTCTGGAAGAGCAGTCAGTGCTCTTAACCACTGAGCCATCTCTCCAGCCCCCTTGGGTGTGGTTTTAACTAAGCAAGTTGTTAGTTCTTGTTGGCACATACGTGTCCCATGTTCTTGTACTTCCTTGGGTGGTGCTAGCATATTTACAGAGTTATTAATAATTGCAAGTTATTGACTTTCTGATAAGTCCTAAAGCTTTACAAAAAAATTTCTCCTTCCCTTTTCTTGTCAGCTGGTTTTATGGTGCATTAAGAGTTTCAAGATGAAGTTTTTTATCGACCGGAAGAAGGCATATTGAAACAGATAGCAAGACTAGCTGGAGTGAAAATGATGCACATGAATCCATGGGAAAGGGTGATATATGTCTCTAGGTGACACTATGTCAGAGCGCTGACTTACTTTACGTTAGGTTTGCAGCAGCTAGAGTTGTTCTGATGGCACACGGCTCATGTCAGTGAGCTCTGAGGCCTCCTATACATGCAAGAGGAGGGCAAGCATAAGAAACAGACTGTGAGTTTAGTTACATTTGCTCACCTAGAGAGACTGCCTGGCTTTCAAGTGTCTGTTAAACATTTGGGTAGAAGAAGTGGTGGAAGCCAGCTAATACCAGTTAGGAAGTCTTGCCTAACTCTGAGACTGAGGAACTGGGCAGCACTGTCACTGATTAGGATAAGGACTTTTCGAGCTCCTCGTGTACAAAGCAGGATAGCTAGTGAGAACTGCAAAGGCACCCTTTCCCTGCACCTACGAGAGATGCCCTTCATTACTCTACAGCAGTGCTTCTCAACCTTCCTATGCTGCGTTCCTTTAATACAGCTCCTCATGTTGTGCTGAACTCCAACCGTAGATTAATTTCATTGCTACTTCGTAACTGTAATTTTGCTACCGTTATGAATTGTAATGTGAATATCTGTGTTTTCCAATGGTCTTGGACATCTTAGGAGAGCTCTGTGAAAGGGTCATTCCATCCATCCCAAGGGGTTGCAGCCCGTGGGTTGAGAACCACTGCTGTAGCGTAAGCCACATTTTAATTGATTCATTCCTGATGCCTGTGGCTGATGCTGGTGGTTTTACACGTGCCAGGGAAGCACTCACCCTGCCAGACCCCCGGCCTTCTCTTCCTCTCCTGTTGTAGTTGTTTCTCTTTATTATTGTAAAGAAGCACATAGTATAAAATCCGTGTTTGCTCTCCTGACAACCCCAGTCCAGCAGTGCTAAGTCCAGTCTGTTGTGTAACAGCTCTCTTACGATTTCCATTTGGGGACCTGAAACTACACAGTGAGAGACGACATCCCTGCCCCAGCCCGGAGTCAGCCACAGTTCTTCTTTCCTTTCTGAGGTTGACTGCTTTACATATGCATAAGTGGACTTGAGTAGAACTTGTCTTTCTGTGGTTCTCTGTTTATTTCTCGATTGTGTCACACAGAAAAAGAGTTAACCTTAAAGTTCTAAGAACCTTTAACTTAGATTTTAAATATATCTGAGACATTGAAGTTTCTTCTCTCTCTCTCTCTCTCTCTCTCTCTCTCTCTCTCTCCCTCCCTCCCTCCCTCCCTCCCTCCCTCCCTCCCCCCCTCCCTCCCCCCTCTCTCTTCTTTCCTTTGTTTCTTTAGATCACATAACCAGAGGAGACTCAAGTTAGAGAAAAAGCATAGGAAAAATTTTGATTTCTCCCCACTTTTATTGTCCTGTTTGGACCCATCTGACTATGGATGGTAGTGAGTCTTTCCCAAACTTGGTACCAAAATAACACTTAGGAATGCCATTTGGATTAAGATAATACCACCCCTGAACTTTGTTTTTGTACTGAAAACAACTTAATCTCTTCATTCCTTAATAATATTCATTTAGTCAGTATCTTCTAAGATAGGATGAACTGAAGGACTGATTTCTCTCTGCCCTAAGGGAGATGCCCAAGGCAAGGGCTGGCACCCTTCTCTGTGAAAGAGCAGGTAGTAAGTATCTGGGGCTTAGTGGCTGATACTGCATGTTCAGGGACTGGCTATTCCATTTTAGTGGCCAAAGTAAAGCGTGGCTGAGTTCCAGTGAATCTTTATAGCCACATTTGGCAGGGAGGTTGTGGGTTGCAAACCCATGCAGTTAAAGAATCTAGGACTGTGGAGATGGCTCAGTGGGAAAGAGTGCTTGCTTCACAAGCCTGAGGACCTGAGTGTAAACCCCAGTACCCAAGCAAAAAGCCAGGCCTGCTATTCCAGTGCTGCGGGAATGAGGAGACCAGAGGATCCCTGGTGCTTGACTCTACCTCTGGCACACCTGCACACACATATGCACACAAAATGTGCCTGTACGGGTGCATACTTCTACACACGCACATTTGAGTAAATGCATACATTTATGCATTTACTAAAAGAAAAGAGCTGTGCTCTGTGCTCTGGGAAAGTTCACCTCTTCCCACTTTGGTTCTTGGAAACTAACATTTTATCTTTCGTATATAGTTTTGATTGTTGTTCAGAGGGATAGCAATAATGGTCATGCTGTCTAATCAAATGATGTCAGATTATTATTACTTGTTATCTTAATATCTGCATCATATCTTCAGATAAAGTATTAGCCAAGATATAATTACATTTTTTAAGTGCTTAAGAAAATAACTAACATGCTTTGAAGTATGTCTCCTGGTAAAGGCTAGAATTTTAGTATATTCATACACATATACATTACATACATGCACACTATACATACATACACACATACATACATACATACATACACACACAAATTTACTAAAAGGAAACAGCTGTGCTCTGTTTTTGTGTTAACTTTCCTTGGGAAGATGTGAAACAGCATTTACTTAACCCAGATGTAACCTTAACAATAATTCCACCCTAGACCAACACGGTAAACCAATGAGTTTGTTTATAGGAACATGGGTAAGGGGTTACTTTCAGGAGTGTGGGTAGCCCCAAATGGCTGCATCACTGCCAAGTCCTATCCCATCACGAATGATGATGTGCCGACTCTGTCATGGAGTTCCACTTTCAGTTAACCTCCTCTTTTGTTCTATGCTGAAGTATCTCCTAAGAGCACTCACAGCCAATTTGTGGGAAGGAGTAATGGCTGGAATCCCCGATGAGGATTCTGTAGTCCTCCTTCAAGTCCTTCTATGAGGGAAGGTGGGAGTAGCTGTTACCATTACCATAGACCTAGCTTTCATTGTATTTTTGTTTTTATTTTGCTACCATGGCTATGGCCAAAGTCATCTCTACTACATTATAGCACTGGGACAGTCATTTCTGTCCAGATAAAACAAGCAGATCAGTAGTGTTTGATCATAAAGATGAGACATGAAGTAAAAACAATAAACAACCCGTCTCCATGCCCAGAAGTAACCACTAATACTCCCCACATTCAAACATTGCTGGCTCTGTTTGTTGGCGACTACTGGACTCACAGGCTTTTTCACTTTTCACTTGCTACAAGCCCACAAAGAGGGACACATTAGAGACTAAGGAATGATGTTGAGTGAGCTGGAGGGATAACACTTTGTACCCCAGTACAGCGCCCACACACCTGCCCAGCAGCCCTTCCAGCTGCCATCCTGATGCTACAATAGGCATACTCTCTGTGCTCCCACCCCCTGAAGATGTTGGATGGCCAGTGTTTCCCAGCAGTTACTACATACGAGTTGCCAGTCCTTTTACTGGTCTCTTTATTGAATTTCTTTTCTCAGTTTGTGTGCCATCTGTTCACACTGTGGCCCAAGCTTGACTAGTATAGATGCTGTATTCCATGTGACTGAGCCTGCTTCCATGGCAGATTTAGTAAATATTCTTTGTCTGCCTTACCCTCCAGCAAGAGGCTCTCATCTTTCCCAGCACTGGAGTCTCAGCATCACTGGCTATATGACTTTATCAAATTGCATTCTCTCTTTGAATCTTGATTTTCCCATTTGGAGAAAGCAGATGATAGTGTGTCTTGTGGGGTTTGTGAGCAGGTGAGGATGTGTTTGCGAAATGAGCAGTACAACTGACAGTGAGCCTCAAGTATCAATGCCATTGTTCCTGATTTTCTTGTAACAGACACTTGCCAGAGTATCCTCTGTTGCAGGAAAGGTGCTTTGTAACCACAGTGCTTTCCCATCACAGCTGTCTAGAGCCACCATTTCAGAGAGCCTGCATGGCTCAGCTCTGCTCCTGGCTGGAGCAGCTTCTGATTGCTAGCTGTCAGCAGGTGGTGGTAGAGAGCTAGGCCTGTTCTTGGATCAGGTTTGTGCTAAAGAACAAAGTCTAAATAACTCTTTAAGAAAAAAGCCTCAAGAATCAACAAAGAATAGGCATTTTTTCATATCCGTAAGTATAAGAGAAGCCTTCATTTATTGAATACTTTATTGAGTTTTGACATACTTTCTTTATGTATTTAATAGTCACTCTGTAAAGGTGGTATTTGTCCTGTCTTAAGAAGAAGCTGGGTTTTAAGGAGCTTCAGTTACTTAGAAGTTTCTAGCTACCCATGTTTGTTGTGGGGTCTACACCCAGTGATCCATCTGGAGGCCAGTTGACTGGTCGCTAGATCGTCTTCTAGGCTCTTTCCTTCACATAGAAGGTCGATATTTAAGAGAATTTTTTATTTCTGGCTCTGTGCACCATTTGATAAAAATTCACAAGGAATGGTGTGAAGGTGTACAGTCTCCTGTTCACCCAGGCCTTTGTGTTCCCCAATTCTTCATCTCCGAGGCTGTCACTTTTCTCTGTATCCTTCCTGTGGCAGAGTCACAGGAATGCATAGACATTACAGACAGAAGAGTGACTGTTTTCACAGGCCATCTTAGTTTGACTTCTGGCCTTGGTATTTTTAGGCTGCTCTGCTAGGGTAGAGGCTGCTGTGCAGGAACACTCGGCACTTATACCATATGCTCTTCTTGTTTCTTCTGTGTTTCAGCTTTGCCCAGAAGAATCTAAATCCCTGTCTCCATCGACTGTAGAAGAAGGTTAGGGGACAGAGAGACATCAGGGTTTCCATGAGAGAAGTGATTTGGCAGAAACATAGAAATTCTCCTCATCAAGGCTACATGTAAGGGACAATTGTACAGAAGTGGGAGAAGGCAGGTGTTCTCTGGCCTTAAGTCATGGTCTCCATTTCTACCACTATACATATGTCCCTCATCTGATTCTTTCTTCAGGGATATAAAACCCTGAAAATCAAAGTGGGTACCCTCTGGATTCTAATCCATGTCTGTAACTACTTCCTTCAGTTAAACATGGTGTTCATGGGATTAAATAAAGCCTTGTGCTCATAATGTACTTAGTTTTTCATGGAAGTCATAGATAGACTGTCTCATGCAGTGATGCACATGGTATCAGCAGAATGTCCCATTATACTGTGGAATTCATTTTACCTGGTGTTGTATGGTTGGGCTAGTGCCCTGGTGATGAATGTTGATTTGGTATTTTGATACAAGCATTGGTGCCCGTGTGAAAGCAAGAATGTTATATTAACAATGACAAAGTGAACAGTCAGGGCTCATCCTATCTTCAGATGTATATGATTCTACACTAAGATTCCCAATGGCTAGAACATGTTGAGACCCAGTGAAAATGTGTGTGTGTGTGTGTGTGTGTGTGTGTGTTTTATGCTTATGGAGTCAGAGGTCAATTTTGTGGAGAGTCAGTCCTCTTCTACCATGTGGCTTGATGGCAAGCACCTTTAACCACTAAAACATCTTGCTAGCCCAGGGGGGAAAAATGTTTTCAAAACCATTTATACGTGTAATCTGAAGTGGACTATGTCTTGTTGCAACACATAGTTTTGTTTATTATGTCATGTGTTTTTCATTGTTTTCCCATTAGGAGCAAGCACCATATGTCAGTCTGTTCTAACACAGCCATGATGAGTTCAAAGTCTCATTGATTTCTGAGTCTATCACGAGAGCTGTCATGAGGTACTGGCCTTGTGTTTTGTTTGGGATTTCCAAGTCTTTGTTCCATGAGAGCACGCTTGGTGAACAGGTCTGAGTCTTTACAGTCACTTGTGTGACTTCAAGAGTAGGCATGTAGCTGTTAAGTTGACATTTGATGTTACCACACCAGGGACACTTTACATCATATTTTTTTATTCATGGTTTTAGGAGAAGGTGTTTTTTAAATTAATTAATTAATTAATTAATTAATTTTACACTTCAGATTTTATTCACCCCTTCTACCTTCCAACTGTTCCACATCCCATACTTCCAATCCACCCCCCTGTCTCCACGAGGCAA
>NW_021604800.1:40044-65251 GCF_004785775.1 Grammomys surdaster
CCCAACCTGGAACATGCATTTGGCATAGCCTGAATTCATGTTTCTGGCTAAGATCACTTATACTTGACTTTAGAGTAATTTATCCCTTATTCCCTTTGAGGTGAGAGCTGTGTTTTTGCCCTGGTCATGGACTCTAAAGTAGTTGTCCTGTGGCTGCGTTCCTCCCATCCCCTTGCTCAGCCACACTTGTACCTGTTAGCAGCGGAAACAGCATAGATGTTGAATCTTAACCCTCCTGGGTTAGCTTCCTCTTTGAACCGAGTGACTCTAAAGAATCCTTTGAGCTCTCTGAATTGCTTTCCGTGTGTGAAGAGCAGTCTGCACCCTCCTGCCGGCCTACAGATGTGGCACTTTTGCTCACCCCTTTTATTTCTAGGGGAGAGTAGAGCGCTGGGCATTGGTGGACACTGCGCCAGTGTTGCCTCCTGAACTCTGCTCTTCTTGACTGTGCCCTGTGGTTCAGAGTCAGGTGTCTCCTGTGGTGATCTAAGCAGGTGACTATGATTATGGTCAGGAGCCACAGGCTGTCATTAGGTCCTTCACTCTCATCCTTCGATTGTAGAGAGAGCTGAGCTATAAGGAATCATAGAAGGAAGGAAGGATCCCCACTGCTTACTGGACCCCAGGGCAAGAGCTGCTTACAGCATAGTGATCTGACAAAAGAACTGCACGGAAGCTTCAGTCAGGCTTGCTGTATGACCATTGCTATAGAGATGAGGCAGCCTTGGGCTTGGAACACAGAGACCCAGGCAGACGATCGATCACAAGTGGGTTTGTGAGACATGGATCCATCGATGCAACTGATGTCACAAGAATTCAAGGGAGATGATGTGGAGGGTAATGGCCAGGAGACCAGGGGAGGTTTTGCATAGCCAAGTAAAGACACCTTGGATGTTACCATTACAGGTGATATACTAAATGCACTTACTGGAACGTTTTTCTTTCTTTCTCTTTTTGGAATTGTTGATGTTTTTTGAGACAGGATCTCATGTAACCCTGGATGGCCTGGAACTCTATATAGCCAATGATGACTTTGCATTCCTGATTCTCCTGCTAAAATTACAGGCTGGGATTGCATATATGGTTTACCATGCCTGTTTGCATAGGGCTTTGGACAGTGGGTAAGCATTCTGCAGCTGAGCTATATTCCCAGTCTTGCTAAATGCTTTTGAACAAGGGAGAGCCAGGAGAAAGCCTGCATTTTAGGAAGTGGGACAATCAGCTGAGCTTTCTGGAGGAATAGTACATTTAGAACCACAAGGTGAGAATCCTGGCCCTAGGGCAGAGGAGTGACTGCACTAAGTCATGTTTGTGAAGCTCCTAAAGGAGAGTGTATAGAAGATGTGATCAAGAAATGCAAGATAAAGAGAATCAAAGGGAGGAGAAGATTGCTAAGAACGGTGCTCCTTGACTCCAGGGGCTATGTGTATCTCTTGGGCTCCATCACTCATTCTCAGGGTCAGGGCAGAGACAGTTCAGTGGGAGACAGTTCAACAGGCTCCATCCTGGAGACCTCTGTCCTGGGAGTCGGTGTTCAGGGTGTTGTCAGAGACATCACTGTTGTCTTACTGAAACTGATGTTCTCTAGGGTGAGCTAAATCCTCAGAACTAGGGTGAATAGAAGCATGCATAAAATCCTCTTTTATTTTCTCTAAAAGCCTATTTCCTATGGTTCCTTTTGGTGATGGAGAGTCCACAGTGCTGCTTGTTCCCATTCCCTCTGTGTTCCTTACTGTAACAGTTCTCTTCTTGCCACTGCTAATAGATGTTGTTCTTATCCTGTCCACCTTTCACCTCTGTTCTTATTTCAGAAACCTTTTCTATATCTCATGACAGGGTGACAATTGTAGCCTGTGGATCAAGTCTGGTCCTTTACCTGTTTTACCTATTTTAGTAAATAAGCATACACACAAAAACACACACACACACACACACACACACACACACACACATGCACACTGCTTAAGGCCACTTTCACAGTACAAAACTGACCTATGGTCCACAGTGTCTCCTAGCCTAAATTATTTACCCCTGGCTCTTTATAGAAAGCAAAATTCAACACACCTCAATCAGGCTCTTCACCTACACTTTCCTAGTTTTCTTGCTCTCTCTTTGGCTGAGGCCTGAGGCAGAAAGAATGCATACACAAACCAGTTCTAAGGGAAAATTGAAGAAAGAAGCTCTGCTCAATTCCATGGAAGTTCCAGAGGAACTTCATCCCTTTCTCCACCAGTTCAAGAAATGGTGCCTCGTATTTCTTAATTCAAAGGAGAAAGTCTCATAAGAGATGTGATTTTCTTGGACTATATTGCTCATAAGCGTTATCTGATTTAATGTTTGTGACAGCAGATGAACAAGCAGATTTGCAGGTGGTAATGTTGAAAGCACAGACTGGAAGGCTGCTCACCCTCGATCCCACAGCTAGGAAATAGCATGGTCCTTCCCCTTACCAGCTGCCTTCAGAGGAGGCTGCTCTTTCAGAGCAATAGCAAATGATGGGAAAAAGAAAGATTGCAAACAAATGCAGGATATAAGGCTGGTGTGGTCTTCCAAAGGTCAGCTTTGCAGTTTTGAGTGCAAGAGAGCTATGAAACCACCTCTCCCAGCAAGAACAAAAACAATAAAGTGTGACTGTGTGAGGAACTGACTGACCCCCAGAGACCTCTGTCCGAAGGTCTTGTTGCCTGCCATCCTGATGAGTGTAGCTCTTTAGCTCTTCTACTTACATTTCACTCTAGCCAGGCCTGTGAGTCAAGAGCACAAGGGGTTAACTGAAATCAGGATTGTGATGGAAGCTATGCAAATGCCTTCTGTTAATGAGCCTTTGCTGATTGTAAATAGGGTCATGTATGCATGAAGAATATGCATGAAGAAGGAAGGTGTTTCTGTTTTTCCGACTGAATTTTGACTTTGTAGTACATTAGGGTATGTCTAGGGTCATACTCTAGTATATGTGGCATGGGAAAATTGTTGAGCCCATACCTGATTTACTTGTCTTACTGATTTCTTCGCTGGGGAAAGGTGGCATTCAGAAGTAGTGTTATGAAGTGTGAAGAGTCCCAGAGAGGTAAGTAGGAAGGTAAGGTTGTGAGTGTACATTGTGTGTATCAGGCAGTGGAAGAGGAGAGAAAGGAAGAAAAGATGGTGCTAAGCCACAGAAATTTCAGGGGCAACGGCAGATGGATGAAGTCAGTAAGGAATGCAGTATATATTCAGAAAAACACAAACGGCAGAAGTGAGAGCACTCAAGAAAGGACTTAAGTAACGACTGGAACCAGGCCACAGTCAAGTACACAAATAGTAGAAGGGATTTGGGTAGAAGCAGTTATATAGGTCTGGACTCAAAGCCAGCATCCCAGATAGGGTGCCGGGACTTCTGCAGGGCAATTTCAGATCCCTGAGTTACACAATGGCCCAAAGGCCATTCCCACTTCTCCTTAACAGGTATAGAGTTTTACGTCTAACCAGTGGCCATGTGAGGAGAGACTTATTCATTTTGTCCCATAATGTCACTTCTTTAATCCAAATATATATATCTTAGAGTTATTAAAGTAGGGGGTGCCATGCCAGGATTGATCTGTCTGAAGATAATGTACTCATCTTTCAGGGTCTTTGTGCTCTAGAAGTCTATTAAAATTCAAGCGTGAAGGATGGCTTGGAAAAAATTATGGCCTGCAAGGAAAATTGCTGTCCAGCCTAGTCGACAGAGACATACACACTCAGCTCTACAAGATAGACTCCAGGGAGAGCAGCAGACCAAGCACAGGGAGGAGCAGGAGCAGCAGCAGTAAACTTGATTCCAGCATGAGGGCTGGAATGGCTTTCCTTGACTGTTTGTCTTCTCTAGTCTCTTTCTCCACCAGCATGACTGTAGTGGCTCCAAAGTTCTGCTTTCTTTCCATATGAGTTGACACTGGTGAATATCCTAGTGTTTTTGTTGCCGTCCCTTTTTGTTGCTTTGCTTTTATAGTTTATTTTTTATTATGTTAACTAGTAATCCATATGAGCTGTAACCTCTTAAAATTTTAAGTATTTTTATTTTGGCCATAAGCACAATGTCATAACAGACCTCTAGAACTTTTTCATCTTGCATGGCTGAGATGCTGTACTTATCAAACAGTATCTTTCCCTAGACACTTGCAAAAGGCATTCTACTTTCTGTTTATAAAAGTTTTACTATTCTAGATACCTAATATAAGAGGAACCATACGGTGCATGTGTTTATATGATTTTTTTCATTTAGTCTAGTGTCTTCACAGTTCATCCAAGTCCATTACAAAATTTTCTTCAATTTTGTGACAGATTAATATATGCATATTAATATATGACAGATTACCATATGCATGTACCATGGTTTTAGTTACTATTTGTTTGTTTTGATCAGTTATTACTCTGATGAACGTTTAGGCTATTCTACCTTTTGGCTATTGGGTACACTTCTACATGAAAGTGGAAGTGTAAAGATCTGCTGAGATCTTGATTTTAATTCTTTTGGATAAATGCCTAGGAGTAGAGTACCATAGATCTTATGATAGTTCTACTTTTAATTTTTTGAGAACCCAGTATGCCATTGTCCTGGCATTTTGTTCTTCCACTGCTGGAGAGAACTGCACATCTATCTTACTCCTTGCCCGAGTCTTTCTGCCCCATATGAGACTGCAGCTTGCCCCTTCCTGTGGCACCAACCTGCCACCCTTCTTTTGGCTTCCAGGATATAGCCTGGCTCTTGACACATTCTTAAAAATCCCATGTCAAGTCAGAATACTCCATGAACAGGACTAAACCACCCAGCTAAGCTTATTTCCTCTCTGCTGGTGTCGCTAGAGCCTTTGCTTCTGTAGCTTGAGGACAGTTGACAGAGATGTTGTCTTGGCCTGATGTTACACATTATTTTAACTGAACTGCCATGTCTTGAAGGCAGGGACTTTGTGTCCTCTCTGAAGATTTTACAGAATACCTTTTCACATGTGGAGAGGCAGAAATCATAGTACATATATGTGTGTTAGAGGTTTAGAAGACAGGAACTTTAATTTAGTTGCTCAGGAAACGTAAAGAAGACCCTTGAGAGCAGGGTCCATATGTACAGTACACTGTTCATTCCTGTAGAGACAAATTAATGGGACAGGGCTAGAGAGGAAAGATCAGTGACGTCACCTTTTTTTATTTGTTTAAGCAATCAGGCCTTGGAATAGACAGGCAGGCTTGGAGGGTTGGATCTGACTGTACCTGAGCTCTTCATGTGGGATGTTACAGGTAAGGTGAACACGTACATGCAGGAACAGGAAGTGGGGTTCACTTCAGAGGAAGTCATCAGCTGCTTGAAGCCAGGACGGATCTATTTGAACAACCTACTTCTAGCATCCTGAGCTGGACAGTCCTTGGCTTTCAGCAGTGGTCTGCTGTGCCAGCAGTGCTGTCTGTGTGCTTAGCCCACACCTAAGCTTTAAGTCTGAGCCTACCCTTGTCTGTCAGCGAAAGGAAGAGGAGTGGGCCTTGTGGACTGCATGGTACTCTTAACAGCTATGAAATAGCTCCATTCTTGTTGTCTTCCCTGGCCTTCTCACATCCCTCCTTCTGTCATTATCCCAGGGTACTGGCTCCCAAACCAGACAGGTGTGAACAGTCAGCCACATGCTAGAGTTAAAGAACGGTCTGAGGTCTGCCTATGGAAAGTCCTCTCACTGATGTGGACGAGGCTGGGAACCTGCCATTTCTATAGAGGCACACCAAAGAACTTCGGAAGGATGGATGTAGGACTAATAATGTTGCTGAAGAATCTTTTCCTTTGTCCAACTTGGTTTTTTTTTTATGATTTCACAAGGATTATATACTTAAAAAAATAAGCAAAATGATTGATGTTAATAGAAATAACATGCTATCCTGAAGCAGTCTTGAAGTGACCATTGATATTCCAAGGACATTTCTGTTTTCCACAGGTGGACTTGACCTCATCTTCCTTCCTGGCCTCGGGTTTGACAAAGATGGCAACCGGCTGGGGCGGGGCAAGGGGTACTATGACTCCTACCTGAAGCGCTGTGTACAGCATCAGGAAGTGAAGCCCTACACCATGGCTTTGGCTTTTATAGAGCAGATCTGTCCCCAGGTCCCAGTGGATGAGCACGACATGAAGGTAGATGAAGTCCTTTACGAAGACTCCCCAGCGTCTTAAATTACACCACGACGACTACACTTACTCCTTTGTACTGGTGTAAAGAACATATGTATATTTTCCTCTTGTCAAAAATCAATCAAAATGACTCATTAAAGAGAATATGGATTGTAATTTTTAATGTAAAAATAAAATAATATAAAATCTTTAGAAATCAATAGAAATGTTACTATTAGAATATTAATCCAAACAGGTGGAAAATGCATGGTTTTCTGCTTAGCTTTTCTGGTGTTAAGATGTTAAGTTGACCTTTTTGTCTTCTAGTTTAAATTAAATATTTATGAGTATTAGAGAAACATAGAAATTGGGTGTGAGTGAAGGCACTATTTCTTAATATCCAGTCATAGGCCTGATTGCTCTGGCATATGGAGACTCAGCTGTTATTAATTGATTTGGCAGTACTTGGTATGGATAAAATATTCCCCAAGAATATTATTATACCACCTAATCATGGCTTCATTTACTCACCTTGAGGTTTCGTGTGTGACATTTTGTAGCTTCATGTGGTGAATAGCTGGGAATCTTTTGTGGTTTACATACTTTGATTCAGCTGATTGGTCTCTGCCCTGAGGACTTATATAAGGAAGCATTTCTGTTAATTTCGTGGGTTCCATTTGGAAATGGAAGCTGCCATGGACGGGACATTGCCAGATGGCCTCACAGCCAGGGAGAGGTACTTTTGTTGAGGGGGAAAATTTGGTTATCACAAGACACTCCGGGGTCTTCCTGGACATGACTGCTTGCTTGACTCCACCTGCAGCCTGTCACCAGCTCCTGCTGGCATTGCCTCTGGGATGCTGTCTGCATCTGTTCTCTCACTTCCTGCTCCTCATTTCTTCAACTCTCAGCATTTCTCAGCTCAAGTAGGCAGGCTTTGTGCTCAAGCTTCTTTTGCCTTCAATTTATTTCAGGGATGATCTGATAAGACATAAATCTAGTGTAGACATTCCACATCGAAATATTTTGTAGACATTTTAGCAAGTAGATGCCTTCTACTGTGGAAGAAATCCCTAGTAAGCCCCTACTTTTATCATCTCTTCCCTCTATCCCGTATGTGCATGCTGTAAGCATCACAGACCCTCTGCCCAGTACAAGCCTGTTTTCCTGCAATCTCAATGCTAGCTTCTTTTGTCCTGGGAACTGTTGGATATCTTCAGGACTCTGCCCTTGCTTTGTTTCTCCAGGAGGTCTTCCTTGACTCACTCCCCTCCTGCCAGTTCTAGATCCTCTTCCTTCCTTTGCTGTGGCCGTTGAGTATTTATCACATTGTCCTATGCAGCAGTTACTAGTGTCCATGTCTGTCCCTTCACGAGGCTGTAAGTTCGAAAGAGCTTCTTGTCTTCAGTAGATGACTGATGGAGAGTGTTTGGTAACTTTTTAAAAAAATATATAAACAAGATATATGTACAATTATCTCATATAGTTATATATTCAAAACATTTGCTTAGGTAGCAATTGACCAGTTACCATTGTAGTCTATAAAGGTCAGAAAATTTTCAACGTATCACAAAGAATGGTAAATATTTTACTTATTTAAAATGTGACTTTATAAAATCCATGTCAGTGAAGCATGCCACATGTGGACGTTTCTCCCCTGTAAATGATGTGTTAGTTCTTCATGTGAATGAATGCCACTGTCTGAGTTCAGTCAAAGAAGCCACTCCATCAGGGATTGGAAACATTACTTTGAGAATATTCTATTTTCTCTCCCCCCCCCCATGTGTGTGTTTTGGCCATATAGGTACACTCGAATGTGTGTCCATATATGTAGATGTCAGAGGTCAACTTCAGGTGTTTGTTGTTCCTCAAGAGCCATCCACCTTTTTTATTCATACAAGGTCTCTCACTGGCCAGGAGCTCACAAGAAGGCTAGGCTGGTTAACCTCAAGCACCAAGTATCTGCCTGTCTCTACCTCCCCAGATCTTGATTACAAGGAGGCTGCTGTTGTGCAGCAAGCACTTTTCAGACTGAGCTATCCCCCAGCTCTACCTTACCTCAGCCATGACATCTTCCTTACAGCCACACTGCAAGAGGAAACTTTGTCCCTTCATTCAACCTACCAGCCTGTACACGTAATACTTTCATTGAGGTTTTTCAGCCTGTCAAAGGACTTTTCTCTGTGTCCTCCTGTGATGCTTCTTGACAAAAGGATGCAGCTATCTCTCCCCTCATTGCTTTGTCTTTATTTCATTCACATTTCTTTGGCATGAAGAATCTATAGTTTTTAAACAGCGTGCTACTTTTTGTCTTTTTCTACTAAGTGAGAACACGTTTAAAATGTATAAATATTTGCCACTGTATTTTGTGAGCAATGTTTCACAGACCTTAAGGTTGGTATCTCAGGATGCCATACACTGCTGATCACAGACCTTAAGGTTGGTATCTCAGGATGCCATACACTGCTGAACAGGTGAGTTTGCCTTCATCGTCTTCCTCTGTAGCTTCTCTAGTGATGTAGAAGTCACAGTCACAGTCATCACTGTGGCTGTAAAATGTGAAAGCCCTCATGAACCACAGATGCTCAAATCCTCACTTGGGAAAAATCTTTGTGATCATTTTAAATTTTTGAGCTGACTTCTTGGCAAAATGTTAAGTGTTTCCTTGTGAAGCTGCAAACAGCTTGTTCCAGAAACAGAAGCATCAGCAATTGTTGCTCATATGTGACTTTGTGATTGATGACTTATGTTTGGTTTGTTGTTGTCTCATAGGAACCTTTTAAAGACATTTGTGTATTTTGGGAAAGTTTGGTAGAGACTACACAGAACAGTGGGTAAGTCCTTGTTCTTGGGAATCCATGTAGAAACTATCATGTCTCAATGGGCTGAAAGTGGCTAAACCCTTTTCCCGCATCCGTATCCCTCTTGCACAGACCCTACATAGTACCAGACATGAAACTTTCAAAACAGCAGAGTGAGTAGCTGGTGTCAATCTTAATTTAACATGTAGAAAAACTTAATTGAATTAAATTGTGAAATCCGTCAAAGGATTCTCAGGACTAGAGTAATAAAAACTGACATTTCTTTTAAATTCCCCCACTTTTTTCTATGCCTTCTTTTCTGTCTCCCTACCATCAGTCACAAGTACTTTCTGTTTTAACATTTTGGTCTATTATGACAACAGACTATCCCAATGCAAATGGATGAAATATGCTCATGTCTCAGCAATATGCTTTAAATAAAAACCTGATATGCCTAAAAAGCACACTTTGAAAGCTTTCAATGGTGAATGAAAATGCAAGGACCATACTGTAAATGATGAGTACTTGGTTGATCACAGAAAAATACTCTTTAGAATTACAACTGAAGGACATGTTCTTTCCCCCTGAAGTCTAAAGATAAAAAGTACTGCAGTGTTCTGAAGCTCTGGTTGATATTCCCGTGGATGCTTACTGTAGAGTAGATTCACTGCTGTAGTTCTTAAATATTTTTATCCTTCAAATCTGGGATAAGATGAGATAAACCTGGTTTTCAATAGATATACGTAAGGTAGAGCCAGTGAGCTGCAGAGATTACTTCTCAGTGTTACCATCTCCTTTAAGTTTCTTCCATGCTTGTGAACATTACACCCATAAAACACTCCCTGCCTGCTTAACCACCTTTACTACAGTTCTGTTGATTACAGAATAAGGCCCAAACCTGGCTCTCATACAGAAAGGGTGTTTTCCAAGGAGACTGCAATTTTCTTACCCTCCACTCCAGACCAGTAATGTTAGTTACAGTCACATCTACCTTGGCAAGACCTGCCAGAACTCAATTTTCTACAATAGAATAGGAACAGGACAGAAAAGTTCAAAGAGACTCTGCAGTATTCCAAAACGAGAATCAGGTTAATATGTGAATGCTGATTTAGTTGCCTCAAGGTTTGACCTGAAAGTCTGCATTTTACCGTAGAAGATCCCAAATGGTGCTGCATGTTTGGTTTGCAGCTGAGTACCTAGATTTCAAGACATACTCACCAGTACAACCATTCCAATCCCAAATGGTAGTTTAAATTTAAGTAAACTTAAGTTTCAGAAAATTCTATTTGAAAGTATCTTCCTTGGTCCCATTAGCCACATGAGAGCTGTGACTATGACCCATGTTTGAATGCCCCAAGGATGGACATTTCCTCACAGAAGAAAGTTCTGCCTGGCAGCATGTTTTCTAAAACATGATTTTCAAGCAGCTTTCTGTAGACTGTACATTGAGTCAGAAACTGTAGGGGTAAGATACTGGAGATATCCATGTTAACAACTATCCCTTGGGCATTCTTATACAACTTAAAGTTAGAGAAACACTCTACAAACATCCATAACCAAAATCTGATCTCTAGATATTAAACTAATGTAGGACTAGGTGAGTGTCAGACATGGACAGGAAGTGATCCAGCTTATCTGCCATGAGAATGTAAAGGGAATCGATAGATAGATAGATAGATAGATAGATAGATAGATAGATAGATAGATAGATAGATAGATAGATATTGAGCAGGGAAAATGAAATAATAATCAAACCAATCCCCCCCCCAAATAAATTCTTCCAGCCATGAAAATCAAAGCTAGTTGTTTATAGGTGCAGAGGATTTGTTGGTGGAGCTGGCCTGTAGGATGGAGGAATTCTAAGCCATCAGCCACCAGCATTCAGCAGGTGGGCAGTTGATCCCAGGTGTATTCGCAGGTCCTGTCTGCCTCTGGTCCTCCAGGTGCCAGTGTGAGGATCAGAGTTTGCGTCCAGTTTCAAGGATAAATCTTATTACTGGAAGGACCAACTAAGAACTCCGTTCTTCTTCAAATCTTTGGAAACCTCTTTCCTTTCCTAGAGACATATTTTGGAATGAACCTGTCCATGGTGGTCTGAATGAAAATGACACCCATAAGCCCGTAGGGAGTGGCACTGTTCGGAGATGTGGTCTTGTTGGAGTAGGTGTAGCCTTTTGGAGGAAGTGTCAATGGGGTTGGGCTTTGAGTTGTCAGCTGCTCAAGTCAGGCCCATGTCACTCTGTCTTCCTGCTGCCTGTTGATCCAGAAGTAGAACTCTCTGCTCTGCTCCAGCACCATGCCATCTGCATACCACCCTCCTTCCCACCATGCTGATAATGGACTAAACCTCTAAATTTCAAGTCAACCCCCAGTTAAATGATTTTCTTTATGAGAGTTGCCATGGTCATGGTATCTTTTGACAGCAATAGAAACTCTAATTAAAATACTACTTCTTTGATTATTACCTTTCAGATCTAACCCCCCCCCAAAAAAAAACTAAACCCACACAGTTCCCATTTTTCTTTAAAAAGAACATTTAAAAGTTCATCTCCATTTTTTATCAGAATTTCATCCCCAGCTCTCTAGATTTTTGTTTGTTTCTGTACCCCTCTCACATCATCTCACCTGTGGGAGTGGTTTTCAGTATAGTATTTGATTTTCTTCTCTTGGGGCTTTTCTCCTGGTTCTCAGGTTTCTAATAGAAAAGAGGCTAAACCATTGCTGTTGACACCCGGCCATCAGAGCCTACTACATACCACACAGCCAGCTGATTTCCATAGAGCTGCTGTGGGAGTCTTAGGGTGAGCTCTGCAGACACGGATGCTGTCCCACTCTCAGGCTGAGCTCATATAGTCTTGGTTAGTGTACACCCTGGAGACAGCTCCTCCCAAATCCTTCCCTCATTCAATCTGGCAGTTCCCTTGGTCAAGCTCTCTTGATGCTGGCTTGAGTATGCATCTCCTCATGAGGTGACCAGTTAGCTAAATGCATCCCTAGCTGCATGTGTGTCCCACCAAGCTGCAAGGGTCCTTAGCTACTAGATTACCTGTGTTTGATCTGCTCTTGATGGCTTTTCCAGACAGGCTACAACTTTCGGAAATCTGCCATCTTCACAAATGCTTGTAATCATGTGTTTCCCAGGAACTCTCACGTCCAGACCCTGTGATAAGTACCAGGACATGTGAGTCTGCTAGGAGACAGTGCTTTCTTGTTAAACACTTCCAGTTGAAAGGAACCTCTCCTTGGTTTGGAATAGTGGCAAAGAGTCATGATGAGAGAAAGGACAATGACAGTACTTTCTAGACCTGCAAATTCCCTTCCTTCAAAGAATCTGATCATAGCTTGCTTTTTAAATTGATCCTGAGGTTTAACTATTAGTAGGAACTGGTCAGGAATATGCTGGCTACCTATTGGCAAATCTGTATGAATGTGTATCATGGCCCCTCTCCTTATCCTATGATAGGTATACTATTTCTCACCTGCATCGCTCTGTACTCTGGGGTGTCATATTTACATAAGACCCCTGCAAGAGCCTTCTTCATAACTCATAAACATCATGCATGTAGACCTGAAACTGGGAGAGTCAATTCCTCAAGGAGCTGTGCTTGATCAAGTTAGGCTAGGGGACAGTTGATGAAATCTTCTCTCTTCTTATCCTGACAGGAATCCCAGGCATGGAACCTCTGTGCCCATGGTGGTGATCAGCTAGTTAAGTCACCCTCAAGGTGACCTTGCCTCTACTGAATTACACAATTCCTCGTCCTGGGTGCCTGTTTCGCTGAGGATCCAGGATAAAACAACGTGACCATCACTTTAGAAGATGTTGACATTTGTTATCTGTTGTTCCCACGTTGGAGACTACTAGAGGGAAACTGTTATGTGACATCCTTCAATACTTTATTATTACAAACAGAAAGCTAACAGTCATAGTCACTGTCAAGCAGAAGTTCTGATTAGGTAACAGCAAGTACATGTTCCTGATCATAAGGGTTCACGTTCTTGTTCTGGTTTGGGGATCGGAGTGACATGAGTAGACAGATAAACTTTGATTTTGATGTTGTTAAGGAATGTTCTCCATGAGCAGGGGGAACATTAGAGCCTAAGGTCTGACATATCTTGGTATATGATTCAACTATTGTTTTGTTCTTCAAGCAGAGACAGAATTAAAAAAAAAAAAGAACTACTGGACAGAGCCAAATTCTTCCTAGAGACAGGGCTATGCTCATTGAGCAGGATGTTGGCTACTGACTACTCAGAGCTCAGGTCCTACCCACCAGTTGCCCATGGATAGAAAGGCATCTTGCCAAGGTTTCAGCTGCTATTTGATGGCAGCCTGCTCATTCCACTCTGAAGATAGGCATTATTGTCCCTGCTTTTCAAATGAAGAAATGGATGACCTCAGAAGGGTGTGGTTGTTCCTGACACCATATAGAATCACAGCATAAAATGTTACAGGCAGGAAATGATAGGCCCTACAGGCTGCCACGCCATCTGCCAGGGAGATGCTGCAGAAGGCATCATTTAGTTAATGGGGTGACCATACTAGTGAGTGGGTCAGACATGGGTGGTAGGTGCGATACAAGTTAGAAGGTATGTATATATTCTAAGGATGGAAAGTCTAGTTTCTGATCCTGTCTGCTACCTATGGTCTCTATGTCTGTAGAAATAATTTACTTTCTTTTTGATTCTACAAAGTGAGAAATAATCATAATATCTACTCTTAGGTTTGTGGTGAAGGATAAAAACAAAAATAGATAAAGAACAAAATATAATAGACCATCTGTTGGAAACTGGAAAAACTACATAGACCTAGGCCCAATTTTCTTATCAAAGGAAGTTAGTCAAAGTGTCTGTTAAATGGCCTTTTCCTCCAAACTGCAACGTGTACTTCAAATGCAATATTCCCTAGACAGAGGAAAGGGAGGTTCATGGGCTTCAGAAGGTAAACAAATGCTCGCTTGTCTCTGAACACAGAAACTTAGAAAATCCAGCCATATAAAGAAGTAAGCATGGTGAGGTTGGAGACTCTGACCAGTCAGATTGCAATTTGCAGCTGAGTGCAAGCTGAAGGAGGGCCTCTCAGCTTTGCAGCTTTGAGAGAGACTTATGGGGTTACAGTTTTGGGAGTTACCTATGCTGAGGTAGGTTTTGGGGTGATGAAGCTGGTTTTAAGTTATCTGGGATCTTTGTACATAAATCCTCCTTCATAATCCTGTCAGTGAGCCTATTAAACTACTCAATGGTTAGCCATATGGATGTTATACTTCAGATGTTGTTTTGATCTGTCAGAGGTTCCCTTTCTGAGAGAATATACAAGTGTTGTGTTCCCAGGAAAAATTGGTCACACTACAGTCTCACACAGTGTCTCTCCTACGCAGTAATTTTGGCAGAAGTTCTTCATTGTCTGGTCTAGTGGACTAATGGAAGTTGAGCTTCCTGTGGGAAAAGCTGAAAACTATGTTGAAATATTCTCTATAGTAGAACTGTTGAACCTTAGAACAAACAAATTGACAGTTTAAAACTTCAGGAACAAAATACAAGGAATCAGATGGCCATGTGTACTTCCAGAAATGGAAGCAAGCAGGATGGCCACAACTAGACATTGGTTTTACAGTCCCACCAATCTTTCTTGTTATTCTTTGCTCGCCCACACCATTGGCACCTTCAGTGTTTAGAGTTTTTGCTTTATTCATCTGGATTTGTTGATGTAAAAGCAACAGGTTCCATCTTGGGCTCAGGTCAGGAAATGTAAGGCAATATAACAGTTCCAGGTGAATTTCACTGTTTCTGTATTATTGACAGCTCTTGGGGTACTACTGTTACTTGGGTTAATAGTTCTGGGGATAGTCTTTCAGCAGTAAAAAAATAGATTTCCTGTACCTATAGTGAGAGTGAGGGCAAGAACCTCACAATAAACCAGTGCTGTTCTTTAGTTTAGGTGGGAGAGGAAATTATGGTAAGGGTAGGGAGTCCTGATGAAATGTGGTTTGGAAGGGATAGGTGCTAATGTACCTGTTCCTGTCCAGGTAGCTGCAAGACAGAGCTAGGCTCAGAATAATACGATCCTTGGGAAAGGTTTCCCATAGTGCCCAGAAAGCTGGCGTCCATAAGTACTACTATAATGGTGTTAAGATACCCTGTAGAGGAGGGGGGTTACCTCAGGTTTCGGTGGCTCTGATAGGACACCATGAGCAAAATGAACTCGGGGAGGAAAGGGTTTATGGCATCCTACACTTTGGAGTACATCATCCAGAGAAGTTGGGGAAGGAATTCAAGGCAGGGACCCGGAGGCAGGAACTGGTGCACGGGCCAAGAAGAATGCTGTTTATCTGCTTTCTTCTCATGGCTTGATAAAGGTGGAAGGGATTTGAGTTCAGGTAAGCATGCTTTCTGTGAGGGTCCCAGACTAGCTCTCCACTGAATAATATTCTGTGTATAATTTTAGCCCAGAATTTATATTAGAGGCCATGAACTTCAGTGGACTTTGGACATATTTAGCTGCCTGTGAGCCTTTTGAGGAGTGATAGCCCTGTGTAATTTTTAGGCTTAAGGAGCCTAATTTGATCAGCTCTTATGCCTGTAATGGAGCCTTTGGTTTAGAATAGGTTTAGGTGTAAGAAAGACTTGGAATAAAGAAGAGGATGCTATTTTAATTATATTTAGAGAGACCTTTTTTCTACAGATTTTGTTTGATTGTATATAAATGAAGTCTATGCCTAAAAGTAGATTCTTTAAAGACCGTTCCCAGGATACAACAGAGGTAGTTGGGTGGAGGTTTAAGTTTATTTATTGTTTTCACTTGTTGGCATGACTGACTGTCTCTCAGACATAGGGTGCAGTTGTAAGAAGAAAGTGGGGCAGCTGGAAGCACCAAGCAGCCTCAATTAGTGTCACATTGGTGCTGATACAGCATTTGGTATGTAATGTACTGGACAAGATAATGTCTGCCCAGATGTAGTGAATGATCTGTCTTGGGGCTGGAAAAGGCTTAACAGCATATAATTCTCTTGCGTATGATGAGTTCTGTTCCCAGCATCCACAAGTGGGTCACAACTGCCTGTCATTCTAGCTCCAGGGGAATCAGATGTCTCTGGCCTCCAGATCACTTGCGCTTACATGCAGAAACCTGTATACACATAATTTACAATTCTGAGAAGAAAAAGGTTTGTCTGTCAAAATGACCTTCTATATAGGACCTCAAATGATCTTAGATGAGTCTCAATTCAGAGAGTGAGATGGGACCTTAGGAGTGCCACTGGGGACAATGTTGGCAATGAGGGATGGATTTCCCCATGAATTCAGTAAGGAGCCTTTTCAATGTCTCTCTCTCTCTACCTTTCTTGATGATTGCCAGTGTTGGGCAGCATGTGGGTAGTACTTCATTTGTAGGGGTTCACTGAATGTTTTGAGTTACAAGTAAGCCAAAAGTTGGTCATTGGCTTGACCTGCATGGCTTTAGACTCGACCTAGGGACTTGACCTTGCATGACTGGGACTATGGGAATGAAGAAATGACAAAGATAAGTAATGTAGAGTTGGTATTATGTAGACCATGCACTGGTTGGAGGTATAGCAGGTCAGCCCAGAAAGCTCAGCACATCTACTGATAACAGCGTGAATGAGGGGGCGGGGTATCTGATCTCTTTGGGGGTCTTTGTAGGGGAACAGTGTCAGACTGCCATCATCCTCACAACAAAGCTGAGGTTGGAACTTCCTGGGTTTCAGTGAAAAGCTTGCTATTCCTGTGGGTCTGAGACATTTGGGGTCCTTAAGATAGCCACACTTAGGTCAACAATGCACATTCATTTAGGACTTCAGCCACTTTCCACAGGCCATTGTCTAACTGTAGTAAGAAAGGGTAATCAAGTGAATGGATTTCTAGATGCTCTTTGTGTCCTCTGTGGCCATTTTATTCAGAGTAGGAAAGGACTTAGAGGGATAAGTATCTAAGTCCCTTGCTTTGGGCATATGGGGAAAATTTACCTGGAAATACAGTCTTGGCTTAGGTTCTTACTTAAGCTAACTTTAGCTTACTTAAGCAAGTGACTGAAGCCCAAGTTCAAATACATTGGCATTGAGACACTGAGTCAGAGGTTTTTGGCAGGTAAGCTACTAGATGAATGAGCCTTTTCAATATTTGTGCAAGAACTACAAAGCAATTCCTCCTTCTTTCATGAAAGTATAGATAAGGTTTTTCTTACATGCAATAAGATCAAGATAGGGGCAATAGATGTGTCTTTTTACATATCAAAAGTCCAACTTCTGGTCTCCATAAGACCTCATTAAGTGGCTTAGCTCTGAGTAGTCCAAACTAGGGGGTCCAGAAATGACAATATTTTGCCATTCCTAGAAAAGAGTAAAATTATTGTTTGTTATTAGGGGTGTCTATGTCTAAGACTAATTCTTGAGATTGATGGACAAGAGTGATATCCTAGAACTACACTACCTTAGCCTTAGAATTGTACTTGTGCCATGGATAGGAGAAACTTTGTTACCACAGGAAGTCATCTTTTGCAACATCTGTCATATTTGAGTTAACAGACTTTTTTCTCTGGGATGAAAATGACCAAGCAATCTACATAAGAAGGTTATTGGGAAGGCTCTCTAATGGAGAAAGAGTCTTAGCTAAGCCATGAGTAGCTATCCTGAAAACCCTAGAATGGGACAGTCCATGTTCATTTGTTGACAAACCTAGGAGTCAGGATCTCATCACCCAAAGACAAATAGAAACTGAAAATCAGACGTACTAGGAAATAGCAGAAGGCATCTTCTAGGTCTAGGGGGGTGACCTAGAAAGTTCGCATGAGAATTATATCTTAGTAGAATACAAAGATACCATCAAGACTTTTGATTTGAGATCATAGGCCTGTTGTCAGTGGAGTATTAAGGACAGAATTGGACAACGACCAAAAACTGCTTGAGAGGATCGTCCGTTCTCGGCTTCAGGAGTGAGAGCATATTGAGAGTACCTAGGAGAGAATTGGGAGTTTTTGAGGAAAAAAATTATGAAGCTTGTAGGTATTGATGGTTTAGTGAGTGAGTTATCCTAGATGCCAACTGGAATGAGTTAGGCAGTGTGGGAACTTGTGTTTGGAATGCTGAAATGGGTGCTTGGACAACAATGGTAGAGTTGACTTTTGATAAGCTATCTCTTCTTAGCAGTGGGATGTGAAACCAGATTATACTAGGAGTGGACGGACCTTTCTAATGTCCTGGCCAGAGGAAGTGTGAAGTGGTCCTGTTGTGCTTGCCTATCAATTCCAGTGAGAAGGATTGTGGACTGCAGGTGGTCTGAGGAAATACAAGCAAAATAAGCAACTGATATTGACTAAACCTTCTAGCTGCTGTTATGCAGAGCCAGAAAATATAGGAGGCTAAACAGCCTGTAAGCCCCCATAAATCAAGCTGGGGAAGGCCCCTCAAGCTATATGTGGACTCCTCTGATTCTAGAAACAGAGTCAAAGGTAGCTGTTGATTCCCTTTGACAGGATTCCCCAGACTTTTGTCAAAAAGATGATTCTCCCTCTTGGAAAAAAAGTGGGCCAGTCATATTTCCATTGTCTTTTTTGTTTATAACATGGGCACTGGCCAGACTAAAGTGTCCTTCCTGGCCACAGTTACAGCAGCTCCAAAGAACTAGGAGAAGATGTTACTAAACTTCATTCCCTCTCCCCAACACAAAGATGTTAAGCTACCTATGGCAGCTCTTGTGCCTTGGGCCTGTTGTTTATCATGTTTCTATTCTTTTATCTCCTCCTCCTCATTCATTGAGGTTTCTACCAGTTTGCTTAATACCTTCTAAGCTACATATAATAAAGTGGGGCAAAGGGCTTGGGGTCACTCGTTTTCTGTTTGGGAGACACTTTGCATTGGGAACTTACTCCTCGTCTGGTTTTTCTTAGTTGTGAGCTTCCTGCCATAGAGCATCTATGATTAAGTACTATTGGTAACTTTATAAGAACAGGGAGAAAGACCAGGAAATGCATGCATATGCTCCTTCCACATGCATATGTGTCCCCTGCCTCTTTCTATGTGATACTTTGAACCACAACTCCAGACGGCTAGATATAACCCTTGACATTGAACTAGAGCTATGGGCCAAAATGAACCTCTCTTCCTTATAATTTTCCAAATTTGAGGTATTGTGTTGTTAGCAACAGAAAGCAGAGGTGTACAATGGTCCAGAATGTATTGGTACAAGGCACATACCAGCTGCCCACACTATATAGCTCTATATAACTCAACTCCTGGAGATTCTCATGCATGCAGTTAATCAGCAATAGGAAGAAGTTAATGATAAACCAGTGAGTGAAAATTTGAATGTGTCTTCAGCTTTAGTTTTAAAAATTAAAAATTAAAGGAAGTAAAAATTCCCAAGTGCTTTTAAAATTAAAAGTAGCTTTACTACTGTGGTTAAAAGTGATTTTCTTTGTATTCATTGTTTAAAGTTTATAACACTTCTGGAAACTGTGATGACATATTTTGTCACTTCCGGGAAATTCTGTCATTCTGTAAAAATGACTACCTTCCCCAGTGCCATTTTCTTGCAGAAGTCCAATCAAATGTGTGTTGGCCTTAATCCAACACATGGGGTCTCATGTATTGCCCTGGTCCATCCCAGTACTTCCTGTGCATGATTTTGTTTCCATTCATTCAGTACAAATATTCTGATACTTCTTTTTTAATTTACTAATTCTTTGTCCAACTGTGTCTACTTTACCATTACGTTTAATGAGTTCTTTTCTTTATTATATTTTCACACCAAGATTTTTTTCATTTAGATTTACTTCTTTTATAAAATTTTTTTGGGAGGACATATTAGTTACATTTATTTGGGGGTTTCTTATGTTATAAGGCCAATATCAGGACCTCTTCGGATTTCTCTCTATGTTTGTCTTCTTGAATTCTGGGGTTTTCTATCTTTAATTTGTTTCATTGGTTTTTGTAACTTGTTTATTGGTGAACAGATACTGTGTAAGCAATTCTGAAGATAATAGGAAGGTCTAGGAGGTACCATCTCTCCCCCTTGAGATCCACTTTTGCTTTTGGAAATCAGAGTATGAGCAGATGGGTATTTATCCAGTCAAAATTACCATATTTCTGAATGGCGACATTGCTAGAATTCAGGAGATTCTTCTAAAAATCTGCATGCATCTCAGGGCCCCTCTTTTGGGGGAGCCATGAACTGTACTTTTGCTCCTCACAGGCAAAAAGATACCTACATTCCTGCTTCCGCCCTGGCCTCGGAGGCCTCCAGTCCCTACATCATTACTCCCTTTAGCCTCTCTCTGATAAACAGTGCAGCTCCTCAGCGTGTAAGCTTAGCTTCAGGTTCAGTAAGTACTTTGAGGCACATGCTATGCCAACACTAATTCTCTGCATTTTTTTCTCATAGCGATCCGGATACCTGAAGAGTTCACTGCATTTGATAGCTCTCTGATGCCTCTGAGTATAATGAGTGCTTCTAAAATATTACTTTATTTCATTTGCTCTTCATAAGAAGAGCTGGTCTGGCTGGCCTATCACTGTATTTTTTTTTTTCTGAGACAAAGTTTCTTTGTGTATCCCTGGCTGTCCTGGAACTCACTTTGTAGACCAGGCTGGCCTGGAACTCAGAAATCCACCTGCCTGTGCCTTCCAAGATTAAAGGCGTGCGCCACCACTGCCCGGCCAGTCTATCACTGCCTTGATCCTCATTTTTAAATCTTGCCAAGTGATTCTACAGTGAGACGTGCTGAACAAAATCAATTCATTGTCGCATCACAGAAACTACCCACGCACTTGCTTACAAATGTGGCTTTCCTTGTTCTATCCTCGATGTACTACATCAGAATTTCCAGGAAAAAAAAAAAAGAATTGCAAGTTCTACATTATGCAAAGGAGGTAGCAATGGCCAACGTGTGCTAGATAAACCAGCTGGAGACAATCTGGAAAATCAAACTCACTAGATTAAAATCAAGCAGTTTACTCCCTGTTTGCTTAAAAATCAAAGCCTAAACTTTAAAAGTGAAGACCTTACATCAAAGCTTCTCAAATGGTATCATTCCCTGCTAATGTGGGAAATCTCTACAAGCACTTTTTTTCCCTCTAAAAGGAAACAGAACCTTCCTGCCCAAAGGAGTGTCATTTTTTTAAAGTAATTAATCACTTATATTATTATCACCCAGAGAGAGAGAGAGAGAGAGAGAGAGAGAGAGAGAGAGAGAGAGAGAGAGAGAATAGAATAGAATAATAGAACCCATGGTGCATATCAGGGGACATTTCACACATGTTGATTTTCTTCGTCCACCATATGGATCCCAGCGACTGAACTCAGATTCTCAGGGGTTGCAAGTGAGACACTTTACCCATTGGGCCACTTCTGTCCTAAAGGGTCATTATTTGGTTTCTAATCTCCTGCAAGCTGAATTTCTGTTTGGGAAGAGGATCAAAATGAATGACAGATTGACTCTTATCACAATCCTTTTTAATTACTGCACGTAACTAATTTTATTACCTAATTATGGGTAAGATTAAAGTTCATCAAGCTATGCATTTTATGTGAAATTCCTCCATTTCCAAAAGATCAGTGGGACATTAAAGAACAATGGAAATAGCCAGTGGGAAATTACAGAGTGTAGTTTATCATTGATCATTCACAAACAGCAACAATGGCCCCGTTACCCCAGCATAATTGGTCTATAGATATAATGTATGATGTGTGTTTACATTTAGTCTTGAAAAAGTAACATGATACATTCCAAGTGGGAGTCAATTTCACTGGCTTTATAGTGCTGCAAAGCACCAAGCTGGTTTGTTACAGTGAATGGCTAAGAGCCCACAGTTTCATGAACTTATTTTTATGTATTTGCAGGATTGGGTTCAGGCCTTGAGTGCCGATCTGAAATAAATACTTCGAAGACATATAAAAGATAGGAAGAGATTTGTTACCTGTAACAAACAAAGAAAGCACCATCGTCATTTCTCAAGCCATGTCCTATTAGGACAAGTGAAGTGTGAGGATTTTATGTATGGATATCATACTCACATAGGAGTTTAAGGTCATGAATTCCAATGTAAATAATGTTCAACATCATGGAATATGTATGTAAAAGATTAGTGAGATGGACAGAAATGCCCCTGGGCATGCTTAGCTTGTAGCATAAGTTTTCAGCAAGAAGGAAAGAAAGGATACTTTGTACATTAACACAGGTATCTTCCCCCAAAGGTGCCTGCTTTGTTTAGTAGCTAACAGAAAGACCTTTTCCAACCCTGACCTACCAAAGCACAGAAGCTCCTTCTAGGTGAGGTGAGAAAGTGCTACCCTTATCTGTGTTCCTGAAAGGTCCAATAGAAACATCACATCTTTTAATATTGTTACCAGAGCCTTGAGGGCAAACACTCTTATTCCTAGCAACCTCAATAGACTAGGTCCAGCTATCTGTCAAATAAGAGTCAAATAATGGCAAAAATAGAGACTTTTTTTGTTGTTGTGACTGCGTTAGAAACAGGAACAGATAAAGGGCTGAAATAATCACAAATCAACTTTGGCACATCAGCTTAGATTTAGGAAAGGAAGGACTAGGACACTGGACACAGAGGTATGCATGAGTACGCATCCTTGGTCGATGCTTCTGTAGTAGTGCTCTGGTTATCCTTCTCTTGGTTCTGGCTCTGCAAGATGATCCAAAGGCCTCTTCAGCACTGTCGTCACTTGAGGGTATCACTTGGTTCTTAGATAACTACAAGGTATGACTTCACCATCATAGATAATTGCCCTTATCTGAGCAAGGAGCTGTCCTGTGAGAATTTGCTGTGCTAGCAAACTAAGGTGATGCAAGGGCAAAGGTTAAGGGTGGTGGCATCTTTGTCCTTTCAACTAAAGTAAAAAAAAAAAAAAGACAGACAAAAAATGAAGGGAAGAGATGTCAGTTTCATCTTGCATTTAGTTACCTTGTGGGCCAAGTGAAAGGAAGTAAGATGCCACTGGTGACATGGCCAAGGTCACATGCCTGGTAATTGGTAGAGCCAAGATTATACTGGCTGTCCACAAAGCCTTTGTGACTCCTACCCCCTCCCCAAGCATAGCATTTATTTTCTTCTTTTAATCCAGTTTCCTTCTATTTCAATCGTTTGGTCTCCTTTCCCTCCACTGTAGTGTGAGGCCCTTGGAGACTTTGTATGTCCATCGTCCACTACCATGATACAGAAATCAGAGTTCACAGAGAGAGGCAGAACCTCTCACAGAGGGGTCCCACTGATCTATAGCTGGTCTTGTTCGACAAATGTTAGACTCCTGGATGCTAGAGGTGCTTATGGATGGAAGATGGATGTGAGACCGGAGTTCAGATCGAGCTGGAGAGCAGGGGTAGCTTGGACCCGTGATCTTGACAGTTATGCAGGTGTTGTGCAGGAGCCAGGGACTTTCATCTTGGAGTTGTTTGTCCATATCCAGCCTGGGCGTGAGAGAAGCTGAATCAGGATTCAGGGGAGAGGGAACACTTCAGGCTGGGCTACAAGTCAAATCAGTGACAAAGTACAGGAGAAAATGAGCACTGCTTGTACCCTGCTTTTCAGATCTGCATGAAGATCCCAGAACTGAGCATAAACTCACAGAACATGGAATTCTGGGGAATGTAGCTCAACTTAACCAAGTTACCACATCAAGAGATCATCATGGATAGCTTTGTCAAGCCAGCACTTACTTGTGTTATTTTAAGCCATATGCACACAAAAACAGAAAAGCCATATCTCTGTCTTATGAACTGTGTACAACCAGACACAATTTTTTTCCCAGAAGAGACTACTACAAAATCTTCCTTTGGGTCTTAGGGTAATGCTTACACTTTTCTTGGCTATTTGTATTCTCTCTCTCTCTCTCTCTCTCTCTCTCTCTCTCTCTCTCTCTCACTCAGATACACACACATGTATATATGATTAACTGTTATTAATTCTTCCTAGGTAAATAGTAAAGAGGGTCACAGTTCATATATGTGTGTGTGTGTGTGTATATATATATATATATATATATATATATATATATATAAACATTTATGGGTTTTGTTGTTATTTTTTTGCTTTTTAAGATAAACTCTCATGTAGCTCTTACTAGCCTCAAATTCATCAAGTAGCTGAGGATGACTTTGAATTGATCTTCTGGCCTCTATCTTCTCAGTGCCATGATTACAAGTATATACTACAATGCCAGATTATGCTGCAGACTGAATCCAAGGCTTTGTTCATGTTAGGCAAACATTCTACCAACTGAAATACATTCTTATTGTATAAACATTCCCAACATATAAACATTTACATCAAAATAATATAAATATTTTGAGTCTACTTTATATAACTGGGTCATAGAACCATAGCTAGTTATAATCCATTATTTGATATCACCTTTGCTTTCTGCAAGTATGCAGTAGTCAGTAGGTCTAGACCAGGAGTCATTAAACCTTCCTCAGTAAAGGGTCTAGGGAGCTAAGCAAATATTATAAGACTTAGTGATTCTGTCTCAACTACTCAATTGGATGTTGCCGTGTCACAATAAAATTCTATAGGCTGTAGTTTGCTGATCCTAGACTATTCACAGTCATGTATAAATTGAGTGTAAGTATCCAGCAGTTTTGTGCACATTTTTATTATCCCATGCATTTATTATGTGTATATGGAGGCCTGAACATGCTCCTGTGTGGAGGTCAGAATAGAGCTTTCAGGAATGAGTTTTTTCCTCCTACCATGTGGATTCTAGAGATCAAACTTGGATCATGTCTTCAGGTTTGGCTGCAATCACCTTTGCCCATTCAACCATCTAGCCAGCTCTCTCTCAGTTTTAATCACTGGACATGAGCCATCCACCCCATTAGATCTCTTGCATTCCAGGGACACCACTCTTCAGCCAGCTACACAGCCAGCTACACAATCCTTTTCCCTCTGATAACCAGGATCCCTCATAGTCTAACCAACACAGCAGGCTGTACTTGTCATCTCTTTGGCAATAGGAGAGTAGGAACCTCATTCCCCACTTGGGAACTAACGGCTCTAGAGCACACAGCCTAGATTGACTGGGGAGAGAAGCATCTTTCCCAGTGGCTAACAACAGCTTTCTATTTGCTCCACTTCCCATAACTTTCCAAATACCATTTCACTTTCTGTGTTTTCTCTTTAAGGGCTTCTACCTGTTTGCCTGTCTTCTCAAATTCTTTGAGAGTGTTATTTATGTCCTTTTTTTTTTTTTTTTTTCGAGACAGAGTTTCTCTGTGTAGCTCTGGCTGTCCTGGAACTCACTCTGTAGACCAGGCTGGCCTCGAACTCAGAAATCC
>NW_021604800.1:65261-67153 GCF_004785775.1 Grammomys surdaster
CGAGGGTCCTGGCTTCTGGCAATCATCATTAGAAGTGATTTTAAATCTGAACCTTGCTTTCCTGATGATATGGGGAATTCAGGACTTTCTAGTGTGGGAGAACTAGGTTCTGATGATGGCAAGTACCCTGGGTTGCTGATGCTTATGTTCTTGAGCTTGCCTTTTGCAATCTGGATCAACTTAGTGCTACCTGCCCTGTCTCTTATTGGAGCCTGTCTTTCCTATTATCTTGGTTGTTTCAGAACTGTGTGGGGTGGGTGTTACTACTAGGGTTAGAGCTGAGGCCCAAGATCTGTTCAGTGCTCAGGCCCAAACCAGAAGGAACCAGTACTCTGGGCCAGGAGTGAATTCCTGGGTCCTAGTGAGTCCCAGTTACTCCCTGTTTCGGGCGGGTGTTGCTGTCTCCTTACCTAAGATGCTACCCAGGTTAGAGCTCCTGGGAGGTCCACTTCCTCTGGATTTTGTGAGATTGGGTGCAGAGCAGCCGCCTGGGATCTGCTCAATGTTCGGGCCCAGACCCGAAGCACTGTTTCACTTTCTAACTCTATGAGTTCCACTACTCTAGGTACTTTGTATACATGAAATCTTCCAGTTTCTGTCCTTTGATGATTGTTTTATTTCACTTAGCACAATATCTTCAAGTTTATTCCATGTTGTAACGTAAGTCTGCATTCCCTTTCTTTTGGGGTTGTGGCATACCTCAGGGTGAAATTCTTGCCTAGTGTGCCCATGGTTGACCCTGGTTTCCATGCCTCGGCACTACAGATGGTTTCCTCCCACTGCTAGGCTGGATAACATTCCATGTGTGTCTATGGCACAGTTTGCTTTTGTAGTTATCTGGTGCTGTGCAATTGCTGTTTCTACCTGTTGATTATAGGACTGTTGTGAGCAGTGCTGTTCAGAGCAAAGCTGTACAGATGTGTATTGGAGTCTCTGCATTTAGTCTTTGGAATTTATACTCAGCAGAATGTCCAGATCAATGAGGATTCTGTTTGTTTTTACTTTAGAAACTTCTGTATTTTTATTTTCCACAGAGACTGCAACATTTTAAGTTCCTACCGAGAATACACATATCCCAATGTCTTAACTTTGTTTTTACAGTTTGGCTGACATGTGTTATTTTTGTTTTCTGATAATAGCCATTTTTTTTGCAAACACACTTGTCCAGGTTTTATTTCTTCATGTACATCTAGAGATAAATAACATGTGTATCAAGACATGGACCATTAACAGCCAGAAAAATGGATGCTTGGTATTGGGTGCAGAAAGACATGTTGAATGACAGGAGGAAGCTGACAGACTGTAACATGAGGAAGTCAACACATTGTGACTAGTCTCCTCCATAAGAAGAGCTGGTCTGGCTGGCCTATCGCTGTATTTTTTTTTTCTGAGACAGGGTTTCTTTGTGTAGCCCTGGCTGTCCTGGAACTCACTCTGTAGACCAGGCTGGCCTCGAACTCAGAAATCCGCCTGCCTCTGCCTCCCAAGTGCTGGGATTAAAGGTATGCGCCACCACTGCCTGGCCGATAATAGCCATTTTTAATGTGTGTGAAATGAAATGGTATCTGCTTCCTGGTTTTAATAAAATAAAAATTGAAGTTTCAGCATGTTCAGCTGAAGACTCTTAGGGAATCATCCAAGTGGGATGTCAGGCTGACCTGACAGTTGGACACCAGAGGCTAGAGTCTGATGGAAGAAAGGGAAGGTCTTTATTCACCAACACATAGATGGCTGTGTCGTCAGTCTGTGCAGGGAGAAAGTCATCGAGAACTGGGGCAGGGCACAAAAGTGCCTGTGGAAGTTGACCAAAGAGAGATAGAGCAGGAGGAGGAGATGTAGCAAGCACTTACAGTGGAAGAGCTAGTCCAGAAGAGTGTCACTAGAGAGTGACA